>NW_017537098.1:106754-111448 GCF_001853355.1 Bactrocera latifrons | reverse complement strand
AATGTTCGCTTACACCAGAACTTAGCCCTTCCTTATTTGGTCTCGTATGTTATTAAACAATCGTAAGAAAGAAAAAACATTGCTATTTTTTATACAGCGTGCCGCAAAAGATATTAAAAGATCATAAGATGCTATAAATTTTGCATTTGACCTCTAATGTCAGTTCTGTTTTTACATTTGTGTAGTAAACACATGCGAAATACGCGTAAATAAACAACGGTACACTAAACTGCGAGCCACAACCGATATTCTGAAGTATGCATTTCGTTTTGGCAATTTGCACTGGCCAGAAAGATCGAATGATTTGACGATTTCAGATTCTTTTTGTCGAGCTTTTTAAATTCGCGGAATTATGTCAACAAGCCTCAGACTCTTACAGCTCATAAGGACAATATCCGTCAAGAATGTGAGGCCTTATCGCCGGAAGTTSTGGCCAAAGTGACGGAAAATGGCATAAAAAGGGCTCAAATKACAATCAACTGTGGCGGCGGCCATTTACATAATATCATATGCACAACTTGAGTTAAAAGACCAAATAAAAATAATCCACAAGCCGAAATAAAGTTTTTAATTTTTTAAAAAAGTTTTTCATTTTCCAAAAAACATCGGTTACATATACATATACTACATTATTTCACGGGACCAATTTTAAACTTTTGGTGAACACTTAAAATAAATAACCGTCATTTGGTAGGTATGTCTATTTATTATCTGAAGGAATTCGGTTCGATTTAATGCTGTCCGGCAAATCAGAATGAATGTGCAATTCGCTTAASAGCTTAGAATGGCTTCTAAAAACAACAAACTCACAAATTTTATAGTGACCCCTTAACAACAAAATACTTTTGTGGTGAGATTTGTGTACGTCTACTTTAATATAAAACTAGCTGACCCGTTGTCTTGCTTGAAATTATGTGTTTTGAAATGAAAAAAAGTTGAATGTACTATATTTTGTGTGTAAATCATTTATTTGCGAAATTTCAAGCTTTTTTTCAATGTAGTGCAGCTTGATAAGCAACATKTTTTGGTTTCTGTTCCAGTGCGTAAATGTATAGAGAAGATGGGYTTCGAAGTTATGAASACGCTACGTATAGCAGGCCGTGGAAAATCAGTCGAGTTCCATTACACAGTTTCTGCGCATGAAGATTGAGAAACATAGTAATGACAGTTCCTACTTTGAGACGCAAATTATGCGGCGGCATACCAAGAATTTAGAATTAAAAAAATTCACTGGATAATTCATTGTCAAGACGATCAGAATTTGCCCATTTCCAATTCTTAGCGAATACGATATAAAATATTATATTTTCGGCAAAGTAATTTTTGTTCGTATCCTATAATTGACTCAGATTTCAAGGTTGATATGTTGAAATGAGCAACGCGAAAAGTGTGCGAACTTCAGTGGCATGCGAAATAGTTATTGCATCGTCCATCGTTTGATTCCAGAGAATATCATGTTCCAGCAATTGTAWATGCTGGCATGACATATTGGTTTTCATCACATCGTATAATACTGGATCTATCTCTACAGAAATGATTTCATCAATTTGATCTGATGTAACCATAATCCACCATGCAAAGAAGAATGTGTGCGTACGGCAAACCTCTCTTTTAGAGTACATCTAGCATCTAGCATCTAACAGCACCGCATATACGTTTCTTCAAGATAAATCCCATAAAATATCGTTGMTGTTGTCTGAAAAGTCGTGCTGCAACATCGAGATGATCGCTTGCTGATTGACAGCGATCCACCATGCCACACGTATGCCATCGCATCCTGGGAGCACTCGTTCATGTGTCTTGAGCTTAAAAATATAAGTAAATGTTTATTTTCTTAAAAAAAAAAATATTTATCGATGTTCAGTTAAAAACACTATAACTAATCGGTTATCGCGGGATGAAAAATTTTTAAATTACTAAAATGGCTATAAAAAATTAATATTGGTGATAAAAAAGTAAACTTTAGRGTTGCATGTATTTTTATTTATTTTATAATGTGGCATATAAGAAAAAAAAAACAAAAAATTTGGTAGAAAAATTAAAAAAAAAAAGAATTTAAGAGTGACCAAAACTTAACGCTTAGGGGTATGGAAAATAGATAGTAGCCAATTCTCAGACCGCATATGAAATTTTGTAAAAATCGGTAAAGTCGTTTCGGAGGAGTACGGTAATTAACATTGTGACATGGAAATTGTATATATGAGAGATGATTTTGTATTTGATTTACACATTTTTATTTTATTAAGTAAATGTTGTGTTATAATAGTATAGTAAATTTACCTATTATAGTAAGTAGAACTACTACCAATGGAAGGAGTAAATTTGTTCAACAATTTAGTTTTAAAACGCTCATATAAAGCAGAGAAAAGCAGCTTTGTACGGATACACTAATTAAATTAAATTATTATGAAATTTTCTATAAACAGCATAGCTTAAGTCCATTAATGAACTTGTATAAATTCTTTTTGAAAACGTTTATCAGTTTTATAACTGGTTGTTACAGGTTTCATTAAATTTTGTATTGAAATACTATATCRGTCCTCTCAAAGTTTTATTGTAAGGTAGCACCTGATAAAGCCCGCTTCATTTCTATGGGGTTTAGGTACTTAACCTCTTAACGTATCGATTAGCGAAACGAAACTGTCTTCCAACTATTCGCACACAACTTACACCAAACAAACCAGTTTTGCTGCTTACAAATAAATAAATAAAAYACTACGATGTAATTTTAATGCGTAACAAAAAATCTGGAATTACACAACTGATCTGCAGTAGATAATGCACTCAACTGCAACAATGTTTTTTGTTTACATTGTTGAAAATAACGGAAAATTTTCAATTCTCTTCTCAAATGTACACTTCTACACACCACGAGTCAGATTCGTGATAATCATGTTATGCACAGAAATTGTACCACGAGTCAGGTTCGTGGAAATACGTCAAGGGGTTCAAATAGCAAAATAAATTATTTCACCGTACATACATAACACAAGTTATAAGACATACATTTTCGGAAAGTTATTGCTTTTCTTTGCTATTCTGTGGTGAAGGAAAATAAATACAAAATATCAAAATATCGTTTTTTAAATTTATTATATGTAGTCATTATTGGAACTAGTCACAAAATCCTTGTTTTAAAAAATAAGTCGAATAGGGTCAATACTTCAAAAAATACTTATGCTCGTAGTCCTTCCGGTCTTTTCTAATATAAAGTTTTTCTAGCACCTGAAACCTTCGGTTAGTTGCAATTGAAATTGTTGTTTAAGAAAATCGATTCCCATTTTTTTATTTCGGTATTCCGTTTTAAATTGCTGAATTTATTTTATTTTATTCAATGTTTACATATTTTTTTAACCTTTTTATTAAATTTTTAAGTGCATGCTAACTATTTTAAATTATTCTTAACTTTTAGTTGCAGACTTCTTTATATACTTTAACCCCTTATGACTACCAATTGTAGTAATGCACAGGTTTGTACCCCATTTAGGAACATGGTTTGCTTCTCCATTTATCGCAATAATATTTCTCTACCTTCATAACACCTTTCACATAATTTTTCGAATTCTAGCTTTTAAATTATAAAATAAGTGTTTTAAATTATAAAATAAACTCAACTGTACATTCTTACAATTCAACCGTTCGCATGTAGTACGTGTGGCATTACAGCACGTTGGCGAGTTTAAATTGAATACTATGAAATATTCATCGCATTAAGTTGTCAAAACTTGGTCGATTCTCTCAGCAGTACATTTTACACTCTGTACGAGTAAAAGGAAAMGAATTTCGTGCCAAGCAACAAACGTGTGGTATTTTGAGTATTATTAATGTTGGTGGAGTAATATGCATATGTAGTAGACATATGTATATATGTATGTATATCTGGCTTGCTGAAAGGAGGTAGCCGTATTTACAAATTTCCTGTAAAGCTTAAAGTATTTCTTCATAACTTGCATTAAGAAATGGTGACAAATTTTAACGTTTTTTTCAAAAACTAAAATAATAATATCATAATCGGCTTTAAGACCGCTTTAGACAGTGTAAACGTAGATCGTTTTCTTTGCAACTATATCCGATTTTGGGCCATCTTCAGAATTTATTGAAAGCATTTGTGTATTTTTCAGCGAATCAGAATAAAATCAGTAATCATTTTTCTTTCCCGCAATGGATTGTGTTTTAATTGAGTGAGTTATGTGAAAGAAATTTTTATTAAGTGCCTTCAGAAGTGCAGGAGCTGATTGGTTTCAACAACAATTTAATTAAGTGTTTAACAAAAATGTATATWAGGTTATTATATTAAAAGAACTGTACCGTCATATTCACTAATACTCTGTGGGGATTGGTCTTATATTGACTGTTGCTTCGCATTCAATTTAACGAACCTAAATTTGGTACAGCGGATCACCACTGCGAGGATATCTGTCGTGTAAAATTATTCTTGGGAGGACGTTGCCCCGCACCCACGACCCAGAACCATGCAACTAGTATACTCAGAAAGAGGTGCAAGTTATAATCACTTTACAAAATACATTGTGACAAAAAAACCGATAATTGTAAATGAAAATATTTAAATTTCCTTAAATATTTTGTCGCCTTCAAAGTAATCCCTACCAGATTTAAAGTCATCGAGGGATGGCCTTGAGCTTGTTCCGCAAATTTTGTTTTATCTCTTCAATCGATTGAAAAAACTGAATCAC
>NW_017537098.1:99244-104558 GCF_001853355.1 Bactrocera latifrons | reverse complement strand
TTCGATTATAATGTGATTATAATAACCAAACATCCTACAAATGTGTTAATTCAAATTAGTTTCCACATATTTTATTTGCAAAGCACTTCATCTAAATATCTAGAAATTCGAAGCTCTTTGTAAAATCAGGCACCAAATACCCACAACAAATCACTCTAAATTCATTAGCAGTAAATTTTCTTAAATTTAATGSGACATTTACATATGACAACAAAAGGTGAGAATAAAAGTTGCACACACAGGCCAACCTAAACATTCCAAGCAAATTAGGGTACTGAGGCTTAAATGTATGAGAGTGAGCGACGGCGTATGCGTGACAAAAGTCCCACAGCACAGACGAGGTAATATACCAAAAAAAAAATTTCTGCTATTCGATTTCGGAAGCAAATGTAAATCAGATGAGTACCATCGTTCGTTTGAAAAGAAGGGCACTTACGAATAAAATAATTTGAAAAAAATAAGATTACTACGCTGTAGGAAGGCGTAAAACGTAGAAATATTTCATTAACATTTCACAAATCGTATATTTTTAATGAGAACACCGTACTTTAGTAAAATTCAATATGTTTATCAATAAGAAAGCCAGATGTTGGCAAAACTCTATATTACATAATGTTTTGAAAGAGTTAAACATTCCTTATTCGACGAAAAGGTGTTAAAATTGCAATCAAATTCAATATCTTATTAATTTATATAGCTCGCAGATTCACTTATTTGCTTTATACATATTTAGTTATAAACATGTGACAAAAGCTCAACCAAGAGACTAAGTATATGTTTAATATGTATGGATTATATGAGGAAAAAATCAAGCAGTGAAACTACAATGATACTGAAATAGAAAATTTTTATATTAGATATATGTGGGCGAGGGGAAGTATGGAACCTTAGATTCACTTTTTAGGCAAGCTTCATTTCTACAATAGCATTCGCAATTAATTTATAAAAACGCTTGAACAAAATTTATTTCAGCAAGTTTCTTTAAAATACGTTAAATAGTTTCTGAGATATGCTCTTTAAACCTCTTAGCGGGATGGCCAAAAAATTTCAAAAATTTTCAGCTGGCGGATGTTCCTTTGTACAACGATATTTTGTACTAAAAAACTGTTTTATTTCTTAATTTGAAACTTAGTTTTTACCCTTCATATGTAATAATAATATTATGTATATAGAATTATCTTCAATGCAAGCTGGTATTAATTTAATATTATACCAAAAATGTATTGAATGTTCTTAGCGTGCAAACAAGGTCTGTGTTTTGTTTTTTTAATTTTTTCAATTTAGCGCTGCTGCATCCCTTTAAGAAAGCCCGGTGCAAAACATAAGCTGCTTCAATGCGGAATATAAAGTTTCACAATATTATAAGCGCTGACTTACACGTCAACCTTTATATGGACAATTTTCAATGRCTTTATGTTTGTCCAGATAATGAGTCCGCTACTGTCCTTAGTGAAAGGAATAGGATATGATAAGAAATAACAAGTGCAGCATATTGTAGTTAGATAGATAAACAGAACTTAAAAACAAAAACAAAAAAAAACAAATGTTTTCCTCGGCAAAGTCAATTTATTTTATTCAAAATAGTCTCCTTCTGCTTCAATAAAGCTTTTTGCACGGTCTAAAAGCATGTCGAACGTGTTTTAGACCGTTTGCCTTTATGGCCGATAGTATGCCGGTGCAAGCCTTTTGAATGGCCTYTACGTCTGCATAACACTTTCCTTTCATGGGAAAATGCATTTTTACGAAAAGGAAGAAGGCGCACGTTGCCATATCAGGTGAATGCGGGGAGAGGTTAATGGTGGCTTTTGGTCAAATAATCATCCTTCGAATGTTCAATGATGATTTCGGCTGATTTTTGACGAATTCACTCACAATTTCGATAGCATTACTGGCGATCACGGATTTTTCTTGACCCACATGTTGATCGTCCTCACGACCACTTTGAAAACGTTGAAACCACTCATGCACTCTGCAACGGAATAGGCAATCGTCGCCATAAACTTGTTTCATCAATAGAAACGTTTTCGTAAAAGTTTTACCAATTCTAAAACAAAACTTATTGTTGGCTCTTTCTTCGAAGCTCATTTTCGCACTGATAMCACAAACATACTGACACTTAAAACGCAATAAGTTCAATKTCAWTCAATGAAATGTCATGAAATTCTTACTGAGCAATCGATAAAGATAGCAGATTCCATTTAATGATTTTTGTCTGGCAGAGCGCTTCGTCAACTGTAATATCCATAACTTTGTGCGCAGCTGGTTTCAGTTAACTTATATTTCGTGTTCTGTTTTTACTTTTTCATGACAATAGGAGCTGAGATAAGTGAAAAATTAAAATAAAAGTATGTTTAAATAATTTTTACACGAAATTTAATTCTTTATTCGAAATAACATGTAGAGCTGACGTAGGTAATAGGAGACTTTACACGACATAAGGAGTCGATAACAAAACATACCGAATTTCAGTCAGTACTTTCTTCCTTACAATACTTCACCATAAGTATTCTACATTTTTGACAACCGTTGGATCATCAGTTTATGATATATATAATTTTGAGTGAGTGAAGTGAAAAGWGGTTAAAAAGTAACTTCGCGAGTTGATAAAATAATGTTTTTTTTTTTTTAAGGAAAAGGTACAGTGGGACCAAAAAAAAGTTGGCGGACACTGTCTCAGGAAAATCAACTGCCAAGGGTTGGTTTGCTATTATAACTTAAGGCGTGGTACATACGACCAAAAGACCTTGTTACCGACGAACACATCCAAAAAGCCCACAAAATAATTTTAGATGCCCGCAACAGTGCCACTCAAGCTCACTTTTGAACAAAAATAACGCCGAGTCAGACTAGTGGTTAGACGTGTTCAAGTAATAAATCCGAGTTTTGTTAATGGTATGTAATAATGTATGAAACAACACTCACCGAAATTCAATCCTTAATAATCCGAGTGGACTGCACATGATAAACCCGCTCAAAAGCGTGGAAAAAGGAAAAAGTCGCATTTAAAAAAGCGATGTTCACCAATACAATGGAACGTGTCACAAGTTATTGAAAAATATTACCAAAATCTATGCATTGCTTCGAATTGCTTCAGCATTCACCGTATTCTCTAGATCTGATCCCTGTTCTGACATCTCAAAAGAATGCTCACAGTGAAGAAATTTTCGTGGAACATAGAAATATTGACATTTTCTACAACTCYATGTATTAAATTTAGCTCCTTCGGTTGTGTTTATGTCAAACAGGTAGGTAGGTATGAGTGTCGCCCTTGCGTTCTCAATTAGCGCTAACTGCGTCATTTTGATAAACTGTTCGTAAGATCTTTAAATGTTGCTTTTCGTTTCATTGTTATGTTCAAATCATTTGGTACCCTTAGCACTTATTTCCTCTATGCGTTTTGTAGATGAACATTTTAGATTTGGTACCTGATGTGTTCCAAAAGTTCTACATAGGGCACTGGACAATGCTTCCTTATGATGACGGTGAGTTTGAGTATACTTTTACCGGACTTAATTGGTTGGTCATTTGTTATTTTCTCATCATATTTTAGCCACATCTGTTTCGCTATCTTGCTTCCTCAGAGTATGTCCCTGTCCTTACTCTGTAATTTATTTTGAACTCGTCAGTATATATTGAGGTATTTTTCTCATACGTTACTAAACTTTTTCTCCACTCATGTCTAGAGGGTATTCTGACCTGGAATTCACTTCTGAAATCCACTCTTGCCCTTAATCTGATCTATTTCGATTTATTTTGAACTATTCCAGGAGATCGTTGTGTTCACAACTTTTCATATTCCAGCTGCGTATCTTCGTATGCATTTAATGCCTATACAAATAATCGCTTTTAAGCCAAGAAGTTTTGTTAGAAGATGTTACGAAAGACACCAATATGGCATCCATTGTTAGGCGATTGGGATGATTGGGTGACAATTTTATTTGGGATCTTAATAATTTATATTCAAAGTCCTGTACTTTTTTAATCGGGACAACGCAAACTATATTCAAATCATCCTTAAACAGGACCTAAAGATATTTTTCCAACTTTAAGACTTGCATTGCAAGAATATAAAATGCTCGGTTACACCCAAAATTAGTCCTTCCTTACTTGATTAATATAAACACCTAAATTCATTTTAGTTTAGTTAGTACAGACAGCATTAATTTAAAGCAAATTTTTTTCACTCTATAATATTACGGCTGATTATATTGTAAAACAAGCAAGATTCTCACGTTCTTTCCTTATCTATTTATTCTCACCTTTTATCCATACATGTGCTGAAGGTCAACTTGCAATTTTTGCTAAGCGTTCRACGAGTTGCGAGAACTGGTTAGTTGACTTGTCTTGCACAAATTGCGCAAACACCATTACATTTCGAATTGAAGTTTSCATTGCTCATTATTGAAAATAAGATGAGAATAAATAGAGCCAATTTCACCTAAAGGTTGTTTGTGACATTTAAAACTAGCCCCGATAGATAGATATAAAATCCAAATTCGGAGACAAGTTGAAATTTTATTATCCATCTGTTGATCCGTAGTCATGTAATTTCATTTATATATACATTTATATAGGTGGCAAAGAAAAAGTCATAAAGTCATGAATTGAGATATATATGATACGAACTGCCCCAATTTTTGTTTACGATATATGTCGGTGTAGTGTAATCATCTGAAAATATGCTCTCTTCATTCAAATGATTCAAATATTTACCAATATATTTTGTATAAAGTCAACTGGAAGTTTGAAAATTTTTATATTAGCTATATATAGGAGTTAGTGTAAGTATTATTCCGATTTAATTCTTTTTTGATATTAGTTATAATTTCAAAAGAGTTCTCTCTGAATTTCAGTAACAAATCTCACAAATTTCCCCATATTTTCGGCCAAAAGCATTTTTAAACATGTTTCGAACATATTCACCAAATTTAACTTCTTAAAAACTTTTGTAATATTACAGTTCTATTTTGACCACATTTTACTTGCTTAATCTTTCCTTTACGTCAGACCTTCTTAAAGAAAGAACGGGAGTACACTACGACAAGAAACACCGATTTTTGTATTGGCAACAATCATTGAACTTACTATTATGTGTTTTACTGAAAAAATTAAATAGAAACTATTTTTTAATGTGTCTTATAACTAAATGCCACTTACGAAATGATCTTTAGTATTTCAATTTGATTTTTCAGATAAAAGTATTGTAGTTATAAGACAATACAAACAATAGGTGGTTGAAATATATTTATTCATTGCTTTAGCAAATGTGGAAACGAAATTTTGAATTAAAGTAAAAAATTTCTGAGAATTCCAT
>NW_017537098.1:86315-98194 GCF_001853355.1 Bactrocera latifrons | reverse complement strand
AGGACGTGACCATAAATTTATTTGAATTAGAACGTTTAAATACATTAAATTTAAGCGTTTTAACTCCCAGTCATACCCGGTTTTTCAATAACTTTTGTCGTTTGATAAGAAAAACACAATTTTATGATTCAAAATACCCTTTATTATTCGGTATAATCGCCCTGAACATTAATACACTTACTCCAACGATCCTCCCATCTGTGGATCCCATCCCTGAAGTAAGATTTCGGAAGGCCTGTGACACACGGTGCATAATTTTTTTTTCACGAATTTTTTACTTATCGTTCTTAAAATGCTCCGAATGTTGCTGACAAAGTCGCATTCGAATGTGTTGAGGCACCCATTGTGCACACAGCTTTCTAAAACCATAGAGATGTGTAGAATCTCTATTAAATCCCTCTTAGTCAATCGACGATCTTTTAAAAGCAAATCCAGTATTTTGGCTATGATTTTTGGTGTTGATGCGCTTTTTTCACGTCCTTCGCTTGGATCGTCTTCAAGGGTAGTACCACCACGTTTAAATTCAGCAACAGCAACATTTGTTCGTGCTACACCTTCTAATAATTTGAATTTATCACTGCACGATATTCATATTTTTCCATTGTAAAAAAATACTGTAATACGGTGATACTAAATGGCTTCTAAACAAAGAATGAATTGACATATAGAAATGAAACTTCACGAACGTTCATATGAAGAGTGTACCAACAAACAAAAAAAAAAAAATTGTTGGGCTAGTAGCGCTCTCTTAACGAACGACAAACCTTATTGAACAACTTGATATATTCTTACCAATGGATGTCCCAAAATTAACACAAGATTGGAATTAAATCGAAAATGCAGTATTTAATCTTTCGATGGTAGGTTTTATATTTAATGATTAAGTACATAGGATAAGGTTATTTACGGAACAACACAACAGGCAAGTATCTACCACTGATTTCCATACACATATGCACTCGTTTATCRAAATTTTCTTTGACTGCCTGTATTGTGCATAGATATAGCTGAATTTCACTGATACAATGTGGGATCTCTTCATTTAAGGAACGAGTGGTTATGAGCTTGTTGCTATAGACCAGTTATTTTAAATGACCCCATGAAATGAAATCTAATGGTGTTAAGTCATACGATTTAGAGAGCCAATTCTAATCACAAACGCGAGAGAATACACAACCTGGAAGAACTGGGTTATCACGTTGCAATTTTAAAMACCAGTAACARCTACTTCTTGACAAGCYTCATTTTCAAAGTAAATACCGAAATCGAGACACATTTTGGATGCACTTGGTTTTCGGAAATCATGTGTTGGTTCTCAGAACCCCAAAAGCGGCAATTATTAAACTGTCAGCAGTCGATTTGTTATTACCAACACTATATGGACCACTTAAATGGCTGAACATTTACACCTTGCGTTTATATAATTGGAACTGTTGACTTTAAAATTGTCTACTTACTTACCTTTACTTGCGTTARTTTGGATGCTATCGCTACATCTGAACTATGATATAACAATATTTTAATTTATAATAATGAACTGAATAATGAACATATATATTTTTAATTAATTAAAATTGAAAACCTTTACCATTACGTCGAGCCGTATCTTATAGTTCATAAATATCAACAACAGATTAAACGTGTGACTGTGGTGACGTATACGTAATTTAAGCGTGATAACCTCTATTTTAACTGCATTGTCAATACTGAAATAAAAAATTCCCTAAATTGTGGGGAGAGAAACAATTTACCACATGAAAGTAACCACATATAATATTTACCAACTCTTTGTCACATTTTATTTTAACCACAAGAATTTTACGAATAAATTTATTTKCAAACATGTTGCCATAACGGTCAGTATGAAAAAAGTTTAAGCACAAAATCACTATAAATACTCATTCAYTATATTTTTACACTCTTGCAACATGTTGCTACAGAGTATGTTATATAAAGTTTGTTCCCTATGAGATATATATGTAGTTATATACTATATACATAAATAGATGCTCACGACGTATATGCTTGTTTGTAAACAAAACAAACGGGTAATACTTTAAAGTGTAAAACATTAACCAGAGGATCGAAATCCAACCAATTTTAAACATAGACATGTTGTTCAAAACTCTTAAGCTTTGCGTAATCTTCTTACACCCCATCCCTGTAGGTTGTTGCATGTTGTATGTCCTTTGTTTATACACTTTAACCTCGATTTGTTTGCAYTTCACTTATTGCTTACGTCTGGCATTTTGCCAATATGCTTTTATTATCTCACGAAGGGTGATCTAATTTTTTCGTTCATGCCACAAATGACACGCCATAAAAATGCAATACAAATGCCGGAAAAGTGTCGCTTTAACCTCTGCACGTAAYTTTGCACTTTTAATGTAACGAGCATATTCCTTGCATTTGATCCCAAATATCTACATAATTATATGTTGATTTTATGAACTCATAAAGGTATTTTAKGCGACAATCATCCAAGTACAATGCATTCTCATGTTCGCAACTGCATTTATGTGCTTGAATGAGTGTGTAGGCTATAACAAACAATATAACAAAATTTTGTCAATTATACTTCACTTGAAGCTCTTGGTTTCACTGTTGCTCGGACAATTTTTTTTTTTTTTTTGTATTCTCTGCGTTTTGCCTCAAAATTATAAAGGAATTTAAAATCTAAAATAAGCAAACAATGTAGTAGACCAATAAGCACCGATAAATTAAATCGGTGAAGTTGAGGAAGATCTTATGAAATATTGAGTAAGTTCTCGCTTATACCCAATACAACGAACTATCGACACCTTATAAAATTAATTTTAATTTCGGTCCTCAATATCATCTTTCCTTCCACAGATAAGTTGGGAAACGGCAAGATRGACAAGGGCGCAGGGATCAAGATCTATACGGATAGGTCCAAGCTAGATAATCAAGAAGGAGGTGAAGTCTTTTCAACAAAACTCTGAGAATAATTGTGCTCACAACAGGGAATATAATATATTCAAATATACAGACGGTAGTGGRAGAATGTTTTAATCTTAACATCATATTTAACGATAAACCTGCAATGGGTCTCAGGACATAGTGTTATCCCAAGTAACTGTGAAACAGATTAACTACCCAGAAAAGGCCCTACCCCAAAATTAGACTCCTAAAAAGAGGAATTATGAAAGATGGCAGCTTCTTTCAAAATTTAAATTATATTATTTGTTTATGAGGATGGAGTAATGTGTAGAAGTTCACGAAAAAGAGGAAGTTCACTGATCGCCATACATTTGGAGTGGCCAGAAACGATTCTTTTACATATGACTCAAGCAGCTCACGACTTCCGGCCTTTGACCAAGTATCCTCTGGGTAGCCTAAGCACATCCGTTTGAAGACGAAATATCCCCTACATAGGTTTGTGCGCTGGCTTTGGGACCCGGTACGTAAAAAACAACCCCCAATGAAAAATTTTCAACAGCCTCTAATGAGAGCCCCCCTTTTGATGACGACCATGGCAAACGAATTAAGGACTATGATTTGAGGGTATGCTCCTGGAATGTCCGGTCTTTTAATTGGAAAGGTGCCGCTGCCCAGCCGGTTGATGTCTTCGTGAAAATAAAGGCTGACATCACCGCTGTCCAAGAAATGCGATGAACGGGACAAGGACAGAGACGAATAGGTCCTTATGGCATTCACTACAGTGGCCATATAAAGAGCTCAAGTTTGGTGTGGGATTCGTGATGGGAGAGAGACTCCGTCGCCGAGTACTATCATTCACCCCGGTGAATGAACGTCTAGCCACAATCCGCATCAAAGCGAGGTTCTTCAACATATCGATGATTTGCACCCACGCCCCGACGGAAGAGAAGGACGATGTGACTAAAGCTGCCTTCTATGAGCGCTTGGAGCGCACTTATGAGAGGTGTCATCGCCACAATATCAAAATCGTACTTGGCAACTTTAACGCCAAGGTAAGGGCAAAGAGGGTATCTTTGGCACTACGGTCGGTAAATTCAGCCTCCACGAGGAAACAGCCCCAAATGGGTTGAGGCTGATCGACTTCGCCGGGGCCCGAAATATGGTTATCTGTAGTACTAGATTATAGCACAAGAAAATATATCGAGCCATTTGGCTGTCTGGCTGGTTACACCAATAATAATTTTATTTCTAAATTAATTTAACATGAAGTTAAGTAAGTAAAAGGAATTTGATGAGTCAGTAAAAATTACAACAATCATAATTGTATAAAAGTTGGTAAACAGGAAGTAAGTATTAATTGGTACACAATTGTTGCAGTTTTTTTGGTTCTGCTGACTTTGATATTTTAAAATTAAAGGGAAAAATTTTTATTAGCAACTTTTGAATATGAATACAATTTTGTTTGTAAGAAAATAATGTTTAATTTTGCTGAGTTAAACTATTTAAAATTCAAATGAAAATTTTAAAGTACAATAAGAAGAAAAATTTAATATATTGCTGACTTAAGCTATTTAAAATTAAATGTTGTTTTATTGGTGTCTTCTGGGTTTTGGTGGGGGATGATGTGACGATATAACTCGCGCTGTTGTTAACGCGGCTATAATCGCGTAAGTGGTGTCTAAGCCAATTAAGAAGAAGAAGAAGACATATTTATCAAATTGAAATTTTAAAACATGTTTAACAATATTTTTTTAAGGGTTGCCGATTCTTTTAYTCACTGTAAACTGAAACTACTATCATCTTCACAAAAATTATCTCATTTCCTCAAACAAYATCATTGACCTAACAATTTTCATATAGTGAACCAGAATCCTATCAATGCAATCRCCAATGACATCTGAAATGGCCAATTAATCCCTCTGCCTCAGAATAAAAATATTAAGTTGAAAAGAATTCCACACATAAMCAAAAATCTTTCCATTCTTGTTGAAACCAATTTAAACAATTTTCCTGTGGCTTCCGTCACCTCAAACAAACAAGCTAAGCATGTCGCGGAAGCTGTGAAAATAAATTTCCCAAACTTTTGGAACTACAARCAAACAAGACACTTATTTATTTTATTCGACTAGGTGAAGTAATTTTSTATACAGAAACCCAATACAGAAGCATATCTTTGAATCAATATGYACTTGAATAAAGGTCGCTGCTTAACTCTCTCATAGGTCTATTATAAATAACTGAAAAGGGTTAGGTTATGGATATTGATATGTTCGAGTACCCTTCTGTCCTCCTCTTTTTTATGTTCTCATTTAATGAAAGTAGTAAGAAAAACAACAAACATTATTTACATATTCGTCAACTCGGAAAAATAACATAAATGTTTGAAAATTAGCCTAGTTGTCTAAAATGAGATCTAATGTGATATGAGGACTCAAATTTGATAAATTGTGAAACGGAAATTATGTTTTTTTTATGGATAAAGGACTTAGGCCACGGTCTATACCGAGTTCCTTCACTAAAGCACATAAAGTTTATGAGAACATTGAAGCATCACAAGTATTGAAACGGCGCAAAGTCAACAAAATGTCGTTATAGCGGATCGGTCTGAACTGACTGTGTTAACTAGAGACATTACTCAAATATTTTTGGAAATATATTTCACGCTGTTTAAGAAAATAACTCACAATCTCCCGGACAAGTGCGTCATAAATTGTGTTCAAATACTGAAAATCCTTTTATTATATGTATTTGGTAATTTAGTGACCAACTTTACCCATTTCATATATAATGATAAATTTTTACACAGAATTTTATGAAACCAGTAAGCGRCATTTAGGTTGTGAAATTCAATTCATCTTTATTTGATTGTGTATCCCTCTTTTGGTACTTTTTATCATGTCTAATATCTTAGTTATTGGCTTAATTACAACTCTTTATAAATTTTCAATTAAAGCTTTCGCCCATCTGCAGYATCAACCTCCTCGTGGGTGGCAAATAATTCGTGCACAAGGTTACATTGTGGTATCTAACTTTTTATCTACAAGTATATCACTTAAACAGACTGACCGACAGACATACGGGCAGAACCTCCCTTCATCATCGTTATGACTTTTTTAATATATATAATTCTACGARTATCTCTAATAGCTTTAGGTGTTACAAGCAACATTTATATGAATAAAAMTAYGTAGAAACTTGTTGCGGGAAGCTGCAAGTCATTTCACAACTATCAATCGTGCTAATTAAAAATTTTGGTAGATTTACTCGACCGCTGGATATTCAATAGTCATTCTCAGTGGTATATAGATAGACCTCAATACGGAACATGAATGAAATAAATATCTCATTCGTCTCAGCCTAGCTCTTCCTTACAGGCTACATTTTTACATTCCGGCCGTTTCGAGTTCAACGTTTTCTTTGATTTGATTAAAATGTATGTATTCTGTGACCCACTATTATAAATATAAAATTGTTGCAGAGGCTATGAAAAGTTGAACAAATTGAAGTTGGGAGATGGGTACATAATAATAGATATGCTGTTAGTGGTAATATTTGCTAGTATTTGTAGAAAAGCGTATTTGGTTGTATGCATAGTTCGTAATTAAATGACTTTTTGCTGGTAAAGCTCTCACCAAATGGGAAATCCGTAGCTCTGGGCACCCGAAATTTCACTTAACTACTTTTTCGTATTGCATTTTTGTTTTTTTAATTTTTATGGCAATTGCTTATTAATGGAAGTTAATTTTGGGAATATTTTAAAGTAAAAATTTGATTGATACGAGATTACTTTTTTAAATAGAAATGTCAATTAACCAATATCGGTGATCATCGTGAAATATTTTAATTGGGCACAGTCGATTGAATAGCTGAATAACCAGCAAATATTTGCGAATTTCACGAATAAATAGCAATTTGTTTACTGCAATAAAATTGTTTCAATATTTTAAGTGAAGTATAGAGTTTGTTCCAACATTTATTTATAAAAAATTTATAACTAATTTTTCAGCYTAAGGCCTTTTGTTGAAGAACGTCCAGTCATTTGTTCACAACACTTTGATAATGTTCAATAGCCACTATGACTAATTGTTGATTTGACTAATTAACAATTATACTCACACTACAGGAGATAGAAAAAATTAGTACAAGTTTGTGCATCGTGTCTTTATATCTGCAGAAGTATAGAAATAGAAAAGAAATCTTCAATTCCGAATAAAWTTTTTAATAATATAAAATAATAATATATGGAATTAAAAAAAAAACAAGTAAAACCAAAACAACTCAAGTGTACTGAATTACGCACCGGTCACCTATTCAAAAAAATTATCAAAATTTTACGTAAGTTTGCATTGGGCACGACTTCAATTAAACATTTAACTGATATATTGCTTTATTGCGCTTGGTAACAACTTTTTGTTAAATAAAAATAATACATATTTATTAGTTGATACATTTATTTCATTGGCCTTCAAAATAATAAGAAGGAATAAATAAGCCATCAAAAGAGCAGGTCTTAACAGGTATGATCTCTAAAATGCTTAAAACAAGCCAAATAATAGTCATATGCGAAATATCTCCTGTCATCAAACAAATAGTCGTCGAACTCGCGACTTGGCTCTCACGTCACTGTTGASAGTTATAACTTCGAAGTTGTAGATAATTTCGTCTATCCTGGAACCACTGTAAACACCACCAACAATGTCAGCCTGGAAATCCAACGCAGGATAACTCTTGCCAACAGTTGCTTCTTTGGATTGAGTAGGCAATTGAGAAGTAAAGTCCTCTCTTGGCGAACAATAACAAAACTTTATAAGTCACTTATTATTCCCATCCTGCTATATGGTGCAGACGCATACACGATGACAACATCTGATGAGTCGACGTTACGACTTTTCGAGAGAAAGTTTCTGCGGAAGCTATATGAGATATAGGACGATATTGACATAGTTCAACGAATTAAAAAACAGCTACTACGCTGGCTAGGTCGTGTTGTCCAAATGGACAAAAATACTACATCTCTGAAAGTATTCGACCCAGTGCCCACCGGAGGAAGCAGAGGAAGAGGAAGGTCTCACTCCGTTGAAAGGACCAGGTGGAGAAGGACCTGGCTTCGCTTGAAATATCCAATTAGCACCACGTAGAGAAAAGAAGAAACGACTAGCGCGCTGTTGTTAATTCACCTACAATCGCATAAACGGTGTCTATGCCAATAAAGAAGAGGAAGTCATATGCGATCAGAAAAGGCGACTTATTGTATAGGGACAAGTCAGATTCCGCAAAAAAATTTCGACGGATGCAGACGCACGTATTAGAAAAGAAAATAGCATTGGACACCAAAAATCGGATTTAAAGAAATAAATGACCTCGTATGTAAATGGAATAGCTGAAGACCACTCCTCGACATTGAGAGACGACTATAGCGCAGTGATAAAAAAAACCCTGCATTGTAATTACATTGTCAATGATAACGAACGGAATTCACCAGAGAGCACCGAATGAGTGGAAGTTTGTAATCTGGTCAGTCGAATCAAAATTTAATTATTTTCAACCAAACAATATTGCTGGCATTGCCTTGGAGACCATTCAAAGGAACCATGTTACACAAATAGTGAAGTGCGGAGGAAGGACCAGCATGGTGTGGGGCTACTTTACATACTCGCATGTAGTACCTCCACATACTTCTATGGAAAAAAGACTATCTGCATATTTTGCTAAAAACATACTCGATTTTGTGGAATGAGTGCTTGTCGTAAAGAAGTAGTCATATTTCAACAGGATGACGACCCAAAACAAACATCCAAAATCTTGAAGTAATGGCTTGCCGAACTAAATTTTTTATTGATGCAGTGGGCAACCCAAAGGCTTGATCTTAATCCGATTGAGAATTTGTGGTTCTCAAATGAAGATTAGGACAACACCGATCAACACCAACGCATCTACACGAGTTTTGGCAAGGGGTACAGAGATCACGACGTAGTATTCTAAATTTGTACAGAAATTGCCCGAAAGTATGCCAAACCTTGTGCAAAGTATTTTGTGTAATAAATGGTTATGGATTAATGTTAGAAATCAGCGACTTTCTGAAAGTTTCTGTTTTTTCATAGAATTCGATATTTTATTATTTTATTTTATTAACAATTTTATTCAGAATTTAACGCGAACTTATGAAATATCAAGGCTTCTAAAAATTCTTTGCTACTTCTATGTTTATGTAGATATAAAGACACGAAGCATAAACTTGTACTTAGTTTTTCTCTCCACTGTATCTGAAACGGCTTTTCCTGTGAYAAATTACAAGGTTGTAAATATTTTCCAACTATTTTGATACACCTAATTAATTTTGAAGCATTCAGTTTMATTTTTTCTTTTTGCCACTTGCGCAAAAAGTTTTCTTTTATATTAAATTTTTTTCTCTCGCAAATTCGTTGGAAGATTAATGAGTAAATAAAACGATTTCCTTACGTTCCTTACTTATCTGTTCATTGTCATCTCCTAACCAACTTTGTGGCGAAGGTCAACTTTTGACAGCAATTGTAGTCAAGTGCTGCAATTTAGTTCCGCTTTCGTGAGTTGAYCCTTTATTTACTTTGCTCAACTGGCTAACGACTTGGAAGGGGATTTACTTCGTAAAGTGCAAGTCACTCTAAAACGTGTTTTTGTTACGTTTACTCCTAGGTAAGACGACTCGAAAGGCCTGAGATTACTTGAATAGGTGAAGAAAATCGGCATACAATTGAATTTTTCAACTTTTGCTCAAATGACTTTGGTGTTGGAAGGCTTGTAACTTCAGAGTTCTCTCATAAAAAATMTATAATTGCTCGTTTTTCCACATAGTATTCCGTCCGTAATTTTTTTTTCATAACCTAATCAGGGTCTATTAAATTTGTGATGTGATGTTTATACACCCAGAAGTAAGCATAGAAGGCTCTATGTAATATTCATCTAAATGAACATCGGGACAAACTGAATTAAATTTTTATATTTGCGAAAGGTACAACTTGTTTTATATTTCATTAATATAATAATAATTCGCGACGGCCCGTTTTTTTTAAAACGAACGTTTGTTATTCGTGTGGGCATTGTTTACAGCACATTAATTTCATGAAACCGCAACAGTGAAATTTTTCTCTGGTGTATGGTATGTCATCTGTTTTATGCGGAACATGATTTGTCACGAATACGCCATAGCCTGCACTTGTTCTTTTAAGCCTCATCATCTTCGCTGCAAGAAAAACATGTATGCACGCAATTTAAATGTGTGTTTGAATGTTTAACATAGTTTGTCAACAGAGCTTTTGTTCTCGGCGTGACATTTCCAATGTAATTTGCGGTACAAAATTTTGAACTGATTTCATGCTAATAACAATTTGTAATGATTTGTTGGGGTTATTTAAGTGGCTGACTTTATAGATGTCTGTGGTTTAGATGTCGTATTTAATGAATGTGCTTTTTATAAAATGAGAATTTAGTTATGTTTGACACTGTGTGRGGAAATTTTAAGAATGTTGGCGGCATATAAGACTTCTATGTGAGACAAGTGATGTATTATACAAATGGATATTTATCACAACCAATATCGCGCATTATAAATCAAACTAGTTTCATGTAGGAACCCATATCTGAAACATATTTTCCCGCATAACAATTATTTACCCACAATTTGTATTTGAGTATTAAATTAGGTGTAACCAAAGTTGCTTGAGGTTTGCCATTACTAATCGGGCAATTGTTTGAGTACTGGCGCAAGTCGGTGAAGTATTTGTGGTCATTTTACTGAATTTATAAACCGCAATGTTATAGCTGTCGGTACATACGTAAACCATGGATATGAAATTGCATGCAAAGCAAAACAACTTAATCAAGCATTTTAGCTTTTGCATTAACATCCAAACATGTTGGTGCTCATACATATTGACTCTATGGTGTCTATACTTAAACATATACATAAATATGTGTACATACYACTTTGATCAAATTGAAAGGTGAATTCTGTTCTTTTCATCTCCATCAATCAAGCGATTGCRGTGGTTGCGGCACGATATTAGTTGTGAAAAAATGGCAATTCGAGAAACAAGCGAAGTATAAATCAAAAATTCACGTTTTCATTTGATCACAGTAGTATATGTTATAAACTTATTTTGTCATATGAAGACAAAGAGGTCTAAATCGATTTAAGCGTATATATATATGAATGTCAACAAATCTTTGAAAGCAAAAGAGTAAAACTTTAATTARTTTGATTTTTTTGAGGTTAAATGCCTACTGCGTTCGAAAATACAGTAATACTTTTTAGTATAATATCTAATACTACTTTTTACTTTAAGTAACTAATGAACTAGATTGAAGTATCTAATTCACTAATTTTTGTACTCGAACTGATTCAAAAAATATTTAAAGCAGCCAATATCAGAATTCGACGAGGGGCGTGACACTACCCATATTTAGGTGAACACGGTATCTGTCTTACTGATTTCAAATAAATATCTCACATAATATTATCCTGACATTCCACTGTTACAGTGCGACTATGTTCGAAATACGACTACAAATACTTTCAATGATCAAAGGCTTTAAAGACTACGTAAAAATATTCCCTATTCAGGGTACTCCTATAAAACAACTAAAAGTGAGAGAGAAAGAAGGGAGTATGGGAGATAAGTTCGGCTGTAACCCAAGCTTTTATTTTAAGGTGTTGACAATTGAAATAAMATATATCATTAGCTGGTCGAAAAGACCACGGCACATCATATTATTATAGTAAAACTATTCTGTAGTAAAACTCCTTGTTTTTTTTTTTTTCAATGACGAGCCCTTCAAAGGTGATACACTGACTGTACCAAYTCTCCAACGTCCCCATATAATCTTGGTGGTAAGTTTTGACCTTTGGATTTATTGATTTTTGCCATCGTTTTCACTAGCTTGTGACATAGTACCTTGCCTTTCTTCAGATGCAACCATTTTTCGACTATTTTGTCTTTTAC
>NW_017537098.1:84307-85413 GCF_001853355.1 Bactrocera latifrons | reverse complement strand
TCAATTTTCTTTTCTTTCGACACCCACCCCGCGCGCTATAATTAACCACATACACAAAATCGGATCTAGCCTGTATGCGGCGAATAACCATTAACTCTACCGGGATCCTGCACATCGTCTAATTTTCATCTGGATACGCTTTTTATTTGATCGTATCTTGGCATGTAGCGAATGCCTTTATATACTTATTATCCATTTTTATTATTATGTGAAGTRTCAAAATTATTCCCTTTTAATAAATTAAGTTGTATTAAAGAATATAAGAGTACAAATTTCTTGCCCCTATTTAATCACTAACTAAGAATCGTATGGATTTGACTTTGATGTTCAAAATACTATATATCTTTAGTATCTAATGTCATAGACGCATAAAATTTATTCCCACAACAGACAAAAAACCGAACTTTATATTAGGTTGCAAGTATCTCCCTTCCGCTTTTTTGCTCTTTATTCAATGCTTTATAAAAAATGTACCTGTGATCGGGTTTAGTTCAAATTTCCGCCGTTTCGTTCAATAATCTATTTCCATCTTGACAGGAACTTCATAATATCCTCCTCGCAGAAACCCCCCTCCTGTTTTGCGAAGAACTCGGACAGCCACTTTTCATAAGCCTCGTTTGAGTTCAACTTTACACCAACAAGGGCATTCGCCATTCACAGGAAGAGGGCTATATGGTGGATGCGATAAAACCTCCCATCTGCACTCCCGTAGGTTCTAACAAGTCAGCAACGATGTGTGTAGTCTGGCGTTTTCTTGGTGGAACAGTACCTGCAGCAAAATCTTCCTGGCCGTCAATCCCGTCTTGGCCACTGTTTGGGACGATTCACCTGCCTTCGGCCAGGTCTGTTTTCGCTTGATATTTTCGTATGTGATCCTTTTATAATTGCCAGTCACAATACGCTTCAAAACTGTGTCGAGTTCGTTCCGTTTCAGCAGCATATGGCATGCGTTGATTTGTTTCAGAAGTTTTCTTTTTTTTTTTTTGCGTCAAATCATGCGGCACCCAAACATCAAGCTTTTTAGTGTATCCAGCCTTCTGTAGATGGTTTAAAATGGTCCAGTGACTTTAGGAGCCCAATAATAAATTAATGTCCAATGTTAACAA
>NW_017537098.1:79748-83409 GCF_001853355.1 Bactrocera latifrons | reverse complement strand
ATCTGTGGAAAAGATCGATTCCTTTCTTATGCAACTTCTACCTTCTAAATGGCAGGAAAATTGGGAACTAAAATTTCATTCAGATATAGCTATTTTGCGGCTCTTGCCCAATTGTCTTCGTTGCAACATTGTCATATAACAATCCATTATGTTTGTCTCGCTTCGGCTAAGATTATAAAAACAACTTTTACACAAGTATATTTATTATTTCAATTGTAATAAATAACATTTAAATCGATATTCTTCCTGCAGGCTTAGTTAATGAACTACCAACTGTGTAATAATTTGTTCTTCAACTGGTCGTAAAACAAAAAAGATAAGCAATCGGCCAGCGTTTACAGCGACTGCAAACAGCATGCACATGACAAGAAAGGAAAARGGCTTATCATTGAAATGACTTGGTGGGTGCTTATAAATAAAATAAAGACATGTTGTTGACTGTCGACAACAGTCGTATTCCACACACACACACACACACAATTCAAGCAATTAAACTTTGTCTATCTTATTTTATTTGGTTGCTGAAGCTGATTGGTACAGTTTTGGCAGSAGAAAAAAATTGTATGCGTTGTTGGAAAAGGCAGGTGATTCTATATTTATAAAATAATGCGAAACACAATTTAGCCTTGTTTGCTAGGTACTTTTTCCCAGCACCAACTGGTTTTGGTTAACATTTTCTATTAGAAAATGAGGCGGTCATCCTTGGGTCTCCGATGCAGCCGAAGAACAAATAGGGAGACCACTTCGGAAATGACTACAATAACAAACACGCGGGGAAAAATATTTACTTTAACTGCTGTTAATGACAGCCAGAAATTTCTGTGAAACGGCGAATAATGCAGTTGATGTGGCAATGAGATATGTACATAATTCGCTTACATTGACATATACTAGAGAATGAAGAGCTAGCGGATACACTGGCTAGGTCATATTGTTGGAATAAATGAGAATACTTCATTTGTGAAGGTACTCGATTCAGTACCCGCCTGTGTTAGCAGAAGGAGAGCAAGTCTTCTACCGTTGACATGGCCTCTCTTGGTATTGTTAACTCGCTCACAACCGCGTAAATGTTGTCTATTGTATGTCCGTATGTATAGTAAGTAAAGTAAGAGCTGTTACCGCCATATAAGGCTACGCACGGTTATTCGACGATCCTGGAAARGTGTACAAAAATGGGTGTTGAGTATCTACTTGTATAACCAGACCACTAGTGATGGATTGAAGTAGTCTGCACCACAATCAATTGCGGCGACATAATTTACACAAAGTCTAAGGGTTAGTATACTCCAATAAATGCAATACGAATTTGTATATAATTAGTTGGTTGTATATTTGAACACTGGGAGATATAATGAGTATTAAAAGGATGTAGCCAATACCAGATTTTAAGGCGCTTAAGTTTAGTTATTTCTTTGTACAATGCGGTCAAATGGATTTTTTCACCAAAATTAAAATATTTTCAATGAACAAGACCCAATATTATAGCTCGCGTTCACCACTCAAAAATCGAAATATATTCTCCATACGACATAYTATTTAAAGCGCTTTTTTAAATACCACTACGATGGTAGCGCGAACAATTTCGGAGACTATATTTTTACTTTACCTTCAGTGCATTTACTGCAAAATAAAGAGTTTGTACACTTTTTAAATAATGTAGTCAAATTATCAGATATTGATACTAAAGGAATAAAGAGGTAAAAATTGCATAGATATAATTGGTTCGTGAGAACTGGCACTTTGAGTGCTGGAAATTTTATTTTGTGGTTTCATTTGTTATCGAACTATTAAAAATATTAATTTCGGTAATATCCTTCATAGATATAAGCTATAGTGGTTCGATGTGAAAAATATCTTCGGAGATTGTATCTTTGCCTTGGACAATACCCCATGGCAGATTTCGTCAAGACATCTCGTCAAATAAAAAAATTTTAATGATATTACTTTTATCGAAGAATTATTTAATGACACAGAACTATTTGGAAGTATTACAGAAATACATATGTAAGTATGTATTCTGATTATTCTTCAAGCAGATCTGAAGGAAACATTTCGTATAAACGCTGATGAAATCGGAAGTTAACGATATCCGCCTTATTGTAGATTTTTTCGCTAACAGTAAGGAAATGTTAAGAATAAGTGAAGCTTTAAATTTTGGAAAGTGGACATGGTACTGCCAATGTTTTTATGAAACTTTATGAAGCTCGACTATACCAGTTTTCTCTAAATAGCGACGAGAATTTCTATAAAAGTGGCGGTATGAAATTAACTTCAAAGTGACGAAAAATATATTCGCGGTATTGTCATTTCAACAGTTTCGAACATTATCAACTCTCACACGCTCCGTCACACAATATATTTATGCCAACGTACCATATATAACCGCATAATTTTCCAGAACGGAAGGAATATGTTTAATTTGCAACGCCAAAAACTAAATGTTACTTTTCTATTTAAATATTTTAAAATTTTCTTCTAATCAGTTCACTTTTGCCTTCTTTCTATTGCAGCGTCATCCTACCTTGGTTGCCCCAAGTCCTCTAGTTATGACGGTGAAAAGAATTCGTACCGCTAGCAATTCTTTCGCAAGTAAAATGGATAAAAATAGGTGGTAAAAACAAATAATGTCGCAACAAATCTGCAAAGTTTAGATTTCATACTGTTTAGCACATTGAAAAGTGATGCCATTGCATTCCAATCCTACATGTACTTATAATGCATGTGATTACTTAAAAAGTATCCATACACATATGATATTATTGAACAACAAAAATTAAGCATGATCACCTGATTATTACGCTAAACCGTAGATGCAAAGAAGCCAAAACTCGAATTATCATCTTTGACTTCGTGTTATATAAAAGGTGGTATAAATTTATCGATAAAATATGGAATACTACTCTACTTTGTTTCGGTTGGTTTATCAAATTACCTTTTTAAAAGAATATGAAATAAACCTGGTGGAAATCAAATGTAAATTGTTGACTTATAGTTCGATTTTGACAGTAAAAAAAGACAGGTTCTATAAAACAACAAATAAGGGGCTAGATTTTCACCGGAAAAGTCATGACCTTACTCACTCTTCTTCCCTAGTAACCATCCGCTTCAGAAATTAATTGATTTCTTTTCGATTCAGCACACATTCTCAGCTGTAGTTTCGGTCCATAAGGTCGCTTTTGTGTTGACTCGTGTGGTGGCTCTACAATTAACTTCTTTTGTATCCAGCCTTATTGAAATAGGTCCCGATGGTTTTTATTGCTTTTACTGCACTCAAATTTGGCATTCTAGAGCGTGCTGCATTTTTAATAGAGAAATTATCAGAATACAATCAACGATATTAATATTGCGCATGATTGGCTGTCTGTACTCAGCCAAGCCTTCATAAAACTGTTTGAAAGGAACTACGCAGTTGTACCTTTCTAACATGATAGATACAGATTGCTAAACACATATGTATATTMAAAAAATAATGGATTTATTTCTAGTAGACTTTAGGTCTTTACATAGAATCAAGATTATATAGCTTTAAATTACATAGGTATTTAAATATTATACTATATATGTAATATAAGTACCAGGTTTCCTAATATTGACGAAAGATTTCTAAGTGTCATTTCGGCAAATTCTAATATGTTATGATATGTACCTTTTGTATTAAATT
>NW_017537098.1:75913-77095 GCF_001853355.1 Bactrocera latifrons | reverse complement strand
GATTCTTAAGTTTTTCACTGAAAGCATAAATCGAAAAGGCTGCAAAGTTTAGTATGTGACATTGCTGGCATATATAATATACATGTATACAACTATATACATTCTGGATACAAAGTTGTGAAAGTAGCAACTTTGTAAGATCTATGCTTTCSTAGCAATAATTTGTTCACTCCTTAGCCATTTCGTTAATTTCAGCTTTTTTTGTACAAGAGTACGTTGACATAATAATACCACATTTTTCGAATACCTGCCTCTTTCGCACTTGACTCAAGAAAACTCCCTGTTCTGAGAAAAATGCTCACTTCTCGTTTTTTAACTATGAGAAAACGTTTATGTATCACATATCTATTAGTATTTGTTCACAGCTWAATAGTTATAACATTTTTCTCATTATATATTGTATGGTTAGCTTTGTTTTGTTTATCAGGACAAAGTGTTCCTTCAGGTACTTTTAAACGGTTTGTGTTGGCCAATACTTGAGAAAACAGAAATATTTTAAAGAAATCAAGTGGGTATGATTCCTTTAGCATATTGCAGTTAGGTCTGAATATGAATGAAATCGGTCCARATCTGGTTTTATCTCTCTTTCCGTCCAAATTGCAGATAATATTTGTTGACTTAAATAAGGAAACACTGTTGCSAAACTAAACATTCTCATTTTTTTAAAAGTCTACAAATAAAACGTTTTGTTAGGTTTAATTTATGTATCTTGATTTAGTTTGTTATTTATCTATTATAACCAAAGATATTTCTGTGTGAGGAGAATAGGTAGGTCATGTCGTATACGCAAGATCACATTTTTTTTTAGCAGGAAGAGAAAAGCAAAATTTTCGTATCCAACAATTAATAATAGATAAATTTTTAATTTATGCATTCACATAAAAGTAATATGAATAGTAGCAAATAACGTCAAGCAGAACAATGTTTAGTTTTAGCGTATACAGTGTTTATTTAATGTCGTTAACATAAAACTTATTATCGTAGTCTCTATATTGGTCAATGATAAGATTTTAGGGGCTTATGAATTTGTTCTCAATCAACTTGAATTTTGTTCTTTAGAACTCGACTATGGAAACTTATCAGCGGTTAAGAAAAATGTAAGGGCGTGACCACCTCTAAAAAGTTTAATGTATATATATCGAAACCAATTAATCTACAACAAGCAAATTCGATCAGCATAAA
>NW_017537098.1:70543-75515 GCF_001853355.1 Bactrocera latifrons | reverse complement strand
GTCGAATAATAAGTGTAAAGCTTTATTCATAATATCTGCATAGGTAAGTATATTATGACCAAAAGAAGGGAACACCTTTGTTTTCTAACAGTTGCACATCCATTAGTAAATTACCTGACGACACAATTAACGTATAGTTTCGTGAGTACCCTTAATTTAAGACCAGTGTTTGAATAACTTTGACATTAACTATTTGACTCAGTTGGTTTGAAATATTTGGCAAACTCAATTCAGTGCAATTGTAACAAAGAATTTAAATAATGATACCTTATTTGGAAAATAGTAATCAGTTGTGTTAACTGTGGATATCTTGTCGTCTAATATCGGTATGACTTGACGAGTAAGAGCATGGTGTTTTAGCTTAACTATTAAAACGAAACTCAAAGCATGTTGAAAATGAGTTAAAAATGCTTTAACGGTATCTGCTTTCAACATGACGGCATGCCCTGCCTCTACGTGAATTTCCGTGCATTATTTAGAGGTAGGTAGAGGTAGGTAGAATAGCTGGATAATGACTTACCACACTTAGACATTCATGAAGTCCATTGAGATGCCACCGGGACTAAAGTCCCTTACTCTATTGGCTTCTCTCTGATCCACGATAGTTACTATTCTTTTTCTATGTATATCGAGCCTTACAATGTCTTACTAGATTATTCCTTGTTGTTGGCACACTCCCTGTAAAAAGAAGAAGGGAAAATATTTGATTGCTGCGAGCTCCCGTTGGCAGACACTAAAATGGTCTGGTCGACGGAAAGCAATTTGGTACATATGGTAGTTTTACAGAGTACATATACACCAGCTTTCAAAAAGTTACACTGGCCGATTTCAAAGAGCTGAAAGGAGAAAAAAAACTAAGCAGAAAAAATAATAAAAACAGAGTATACTTTAACTTTTTAAGTCTCCTTCGAGACCAGTTTACAAATAAAATTAATGTTATGGTTTGTTAATTTAATTGTTAATAATTCATGCATAAATTGAAATAAGTTGAAATAGAATATTATAGAATATTACACTTCAGTTAAATTTTTATGCAAATTACTTCACTTAGTGTACCTTTAAACTATCAAACTGCAAATTAGTTAAATTACCCAACCTACACACATATGATATTCCACACTCCCTAATTTTTGAAAAATTCTTTCATGGWGTAATATTCGCAAGCACTTGTATTTGAAAATCTAATGCGATTCCATTGTTAATGCAATGTACTTTGAATTGACAGTAGCTATTATTCCATMGAAAATATGTGATTCGGGAATTTAAGAAAGTAAATATCTTCTCACATACTCTCAGTATATAGCGAATATTTGTATGGATATGTATGCCTGCGGAAAAATTATTAAAAGCAGAACCCCGTTATGTTCTACAATAAGACCACGCAACCTTGTGGTGGAAGTGTTTTAAGCATTCCRAAAAGCAAGGGAGGAAGAGCWWAGTTCGRGTATAGCCGAACATTTCACACTCTTGTAACTTGCMCAGAATAAARGCAGGAATTTATTCATTGTAAGCACAAATATGCCTTTGGAGGTAAAATACGTTCTCTTARTTTTATTAAAATAWSTSASWTATTGKCTTATATGCAGTATAAAGTCACACGGGAGTTCGAAAATCTTTATGTTAGGTATATGGTGGCTTAGGGATGTACTGACCTGATTAAACCCATTTGTAGCATATAAAAATAATACCGTCAGGAAAGTAGTCTCCCTGAATTTTAATTATAAATCTGACACATTGTCCAAMATTTTCGGTGAATGGCCAAATATAGGTTTAGGGGTCCAATTATTCAGTACCTAGTGGGGATACCACAATCCTTTATATAAATTGCTTCTTGATATGTACACTCGAAAGTAAAGAATCAGATAGAATTTGAAATTGTGTCATGTGGAAAGTAGGCTTGGCAGTAGTCTCCTTTCGCCCATTTTTACATTGTGACAAGGGAATATAAAAATAATATCATATACCAAAATTGGTCAGTCAGGTCTCGAGATATGGGATTTCACCTAAAAGTAGGCGATGCCATGCSACTTGTGTGAACATTTATGTCTCTGACTTATTTAGTTATTTAAAAATTCATTTCAATATCGAGATGAGACTTTGAAGTGCCATCTTTTTACCAAAACTTGCCCAAATTGGGCCAAAATTGTATGTACCAAATATGCGGACCCCAGATATACAGTTGATATATAGTAATTGAAATTCAGAGAGAATATTTTTCTAATAATAGTGTGGCAGACTAGCGCTGTCCGATATCAGTACAARAATGAAACAATTGCGTTGTATCTGTTATCTTCCTTTGTTATACATTTTTTATTAGTTGAACTGTGCGTAAAAGCAGTAGGTAGGTAGGTAGGTAGGAGTGCAGGCCTAACGGGCTCAATTAGCACTGGATGTGCCATTTTGAAACACTGTTCCTAGAACCTCCTGTWTCTGCTATTACGTTTCACTTTCTCTCTCAAACCATTTTGTGGTTTCGATGRAACTACYTATGTCCGATATGCTTTTAGTGGAAATCCATTCAAGGTTTGGTGCTTSATGGATTCCAARTGTTTTGTGTCGSATATGTGCTAGAGCTGGGCATTCGCAGAGAAAGTGGAAGATTGTTTCCTTGTTCCCTGCTACTCCGCAGCCACGGCAGATGTCGTTGTAGGGCAAACCCATTTTGGATGCGTGTTCCCCAAATGGCCAGTGCCCTGTTGTGGTAGCTATTACTCTGTAAATACTTTTTCTTGACCTATTTAGTAAGTCATTGGTTCTTTTCCTGTCATATGTTGGCCATAATTGTTTAGTTATGACGCATTTTGTACTGTTTTTCCACCTGTTATTTGCAACTTGTTGAAATTGCCTGCTGATCTCTCCTTTGATCGATCCTAGTGGGCTTGGTATTAGCTCCGCCTCGGATTCGTTGAGGAAAGCTCCTGCCTTTGCCAACTCGTCTGCTTTTTCGTTACCGAAAATGTTCCTGTGGCCGGGAACCCAGATCAAGTTTAGTTGAAGCTTGTCTTTTAGTGAGCTTAATGCTCTCTTGCAGTTGCGAACTACTAATTTGTCATGGGTGAAAACAAGGCCAGGAGCGTCGCCTGACTATCCGTAAATATAGTTGCTTGGGTAARAGCAGTACAAGTATTATTAATAAGTGGTTAATGAATTAGCATGAATTCTTTCGTGTCACACTTCATATTAAATAGCAGACTTTAGGGAAATTTTTACGTATAATTTGATTTTAATTTTATTTTTTAACTAAATGTTATTAGGGTTTTATTTTACTTTAAATAAATATACACCAAGGATCACGTGAAGCATTTTGGGTTGAAAAAAGTKGTTATTTCTATCAAGTTTCATAAATTTTCTATTTGGGCTGGATGCTTCAAGCTAATTGCTAATTTTTTGTTATCTCTTTATATGATAACGTTGACACTTGGTAAATAAAGATTGAATTGCTGATATATTTTCTGCATTAACTAACTTAATAGACACTTTATATTGACTTTATATGCGAAGTAAAACTTTTTTATTTTAGTAGCAGTAAAATTTCATTTCATTCAAATTATCGACTCATTATATAACTAATTCATAAAATAGTTATTTACGATAATTTATATCAAGGGACAATCCATAACATAATGTAAATTTCGAAGCAAATATTCTACAAGCTATCTATCGAAACATTCGATTTCTCCGGTTGTTGATCTACGTTTGAATGGAGAACCTCCATTGCCGTTTACTACTCGACCTAGTTGAGTAGAAGTTGAAATAACTCAACTTTAATATAGCCACCTTTAATTTAGATTGTATGTACAGTTTATTCCACTTTATTCACACATTAATACACCAAGAATTATATTTAATTATATATAGTGACATGTCATTTATTCTGAAYGTATTTTAATTTAATATGTGACACGTAAATTATTTTTTTGGGCGACTATGTGTTAGTGATGATTTAGTGCTTTCATGTCCTTTTGCAGTGCTCGACATGTGGTTGAATGCTTATCCATTACGAATGAAAGACACCAAAAAATGAGCAAATATCATTAAATGTGACAACAACCGTGGTAAATTAAAGGATATCTCCTAGTTTATCCCTACATGTGAAATCTCTAGCAGTTAATGTGGATATGTGTTAAGTGACACGCGGCTTAACACATTTAATAACAATATTTCAGTTATCTTCAAACTTGTATATGTATATGAGAGTAGTTAGAGGTGCACAATAACACTATGAAGGCCTTAAATTCTATTGCAGTTCTTAGGCATACGAGCATATTCCTCCCAAAAAACCACCAAAACTATTCACAACTAAAACCAAATGTTTCCAAGATCACAAACTTCAATATCTGGCATTAAATAGTCGGTTATCATGGCGCGATAACAGTCGCCATTGACGGTTACGTTCTCTCCGGCATCATTTTTGAAGAAATATTTACCGATGACCACCGCATGAAATAATTTTTTTTTTTTTCTGAATGAAATGGCAGCTCTTAAATTTCTTGAGGTTGCTCTTCGTCCCAAATGAGGAAAACATCGCGGAACATGTGGGTCGAAACGTCGGATCTTCTTGCAACTTTTGAGGAGCCATAGAGCGAAGCGATGTTGCTTGGGAAGCGACTTTAGTTCTTCCATAAGCTACATTTTGTACGCTTTCAATAGAAGATCTTGACGCAAAATCCGCCGGTCGTTTCAATCCACGGTCTTCGTGTACACTGCATGTTTATTCGGTAAAATATTAACCAATAATGAATACTGGATCTCAAGACATGTGATGGTGTTGCGAATAGTATGCTGTCGATTATGTTGACCATAAGTTGAGCGAAGCGCACGAAACACATTTTCTGCAGAACGCGAATTTTCATAACAAAATTGGACGATTGATTTGTAAACTCTGTTCAGGCGTATGTCTTTTCATGATTAAATGCCTAACAATAGTGACTAAAATAACAAGACCGCTCGACACGACTCACGAGTGATATGT
>NW_017537098.1:66822-69328 GCF_001853355.1 Bactrocera latifrons | reverse complement strand
ATATATAACCCTATATCTGACTATTTTAGTTTTAGGACTTACAAACAACCGTTATGTGAACAAAACTATAATACTCTCTTTAGCAACTTTGTTGCTAGAGTATAAAAGGGTTAAATAATTAAGGGGGTAAAAGAAAAGATAAATTGATTCATAATTATTTCATATTCGAGTTTTCTATATAATATGATTGTTTGAAAACAGGAACACTTAAAGATTTCTCTAGTTTTCTGTACTACATTCAATAGAGGTMAACCCATGAGAAATAGATATATTGGTACCTGTTATTTCGTTAGGATGAACTGATTTACAGAATTAACAATACTCAAGTTATTATAATGTTCATGGTGTTCATTCGCATATGGGCATTTTTGATTTATGTTTGACCTTTTAATTCTTTTGTTGGCTTGCACCATTCACATTATTCACGTTGCTACCAAAAAATCTGAGCGCCAAGAAAAGAGTTCTGTAATGTGTGAACTCATTTAAAAGCATATATGCGCGTTTGCTTCAGTTTTAGACCGTATTTCTTTCATCATTTTATTATTAAAACAACGCTAATAGAAAACGACTTTCCGCTTTCAGCCGTTTTACTGTGTCCGTAGTGTCCTGAGAAAACTTAGAGAAACGAATACTGAATAACGCTCTCTATATGTATTTAATTCTTATTACGAAATGAACATGTATAGCCTATTTCACCAACGATAGCTGCTATGGGTAATTTGCATATAAACTGAAATATATATTCAATACTGAAAAAAATAATAACAAACGAATAATAATAAATCGTTGAAAATTCGACAGGAGGGGGTAGAGYAATCACATTCTGTTTCAAAATGGATTTAGTCGATTTTGTGTCAATGCTTATGTCATGTGCCTATTATATACGAGTATATTATCATTACAACCAGTTATTACCATTAACCACATATAAGTATGTATGTATTGAGGAATTATTTACGAGCTAAGTTATTTTTCGTTTTACAGCATTTAAACAAGGCATGACAATGTGTACACTTGAAAAGTTCATAAAGCACTAAATATTCGCCGCTGTGCATTTTAAAATGATATTCCTTATATTTCAAATAAATTGTGTCTGTTCGTTAACGTAAAAAGGGCAATGTCACTCAGGTGATGGCTTTGTTCAGCTGTGCACAAATTTCGGCACTCCAAACAATACTTTTCACGCAAAATACCATACTTATTCTTGGGCGTTCTACTTTTACGCACTGGAATTTGTTGAAAAGTTTTGCTATTGTTTTAATGTGACAGAAATTGAGTTTTCGACTCACGTTTAAAGAAAAAAATTCCAATATTAAGCCCAAAATTAAAGATTAGTTCAGAAAACCAGTTAAAAACATAGTTCTGGTATTTTATTATTATGATCAAATGGTGGGTAACATATTGTGTCATAAGCTAATATCCTTAATTATAATTGAGAATATACCAGTGCTTAGGGTGGAGCGACATTTAAACTTTAATTTTTTATATTTCAACACCCTTCGCTCTAATACTTGCATCACTACCAATTATTTAAAGATCTTTCAAATTGAAACTCTCAACATATATAATATATGTATTACAAAACTGATAAAACATTAAAATGTGTAAGGTTACCTATACRACGTGGTGTTTATTTGGTATGTACAGAATGAGAACTTCAAAACCTTATGACTTCATAAAAAAGGCACGATTCCTGTGAACAAAAATTAGTTTACCTAAAAAGTTCGGCCATTTCTAAGAATACGCAGCCCTTGCTTTATTTACGTTACAATTTTATTGCATTTAAGCAAATGGTTGTTGTGTTAAAAAATCAAAAGTGTAACCAATAACAAACTTTWTTGTTAGTCATTGAGTGCTGGCTTTATGCCGACTGCCAAGAGGTAAGCTTACAAAAGGCATCTCCAATCTTTTGAAATCATTGGTTACTTGTTTATGGTAGCACTTTTGAAATTACTGGATTTAGAGCGGTGCTGATGTAAACAAAAATAAGATACGATTCGTGGCATAAATTTCTGAGGTGAGCATTCCATTCCCCATAATGTTGGCGAATACAATATATTTTTAGCTTCACTGATACTCGTGGTTTGTGAWACGCAGACAGAATTTGTGGAGTTCCGTTGGAGTATTTTGTGTATATTTTGAATAGCCTAGGAAACTGATATAACATATGTAAATCGGCGATTCTCATAGCAAAGAGCGTTAAACTTTTGCATTTACTTGTACTTGTCTRTTCATTAGGTATGAAAACGAGAAATACGGAATATCGCAAGCAAATACATTTGACAATAAAATTCCATTCGCCATTTAAGTAGGCTCATATTTATTCAAAATACAAAATCATCCCTCTTGTAGTATGCAAATCAAGCACCAATGAATGTATAGGGATAAAGCTTTGCTCGAATAGTGCGCTTAAGTGTCCAAAGAGGTCTAAAACTCTTCAAATCTCAAGATACTGAATATGTTGATCAAAGGCCCAATTACGAACTTTTTATCAAAAATGTTGGCG
>NW_017537098.1:64654-66352 GCF_001853355.1 Bactrocera latifrons | reverse complement strand
TTGGCCTACGGAAGGTGTGTACACGGTTTGTTCTGCACAAATTGAGGACCAAAAGTCACTTTTTAACCATAACCACTCCCCGTGTTCACCTGATATGGCATCGTGAGACGTCTTCCTTTTTGGAAAATGCATTTGCCCATGAAAGGAAGGCGTTATGCATACACAGAGGCCATTCAAAAGGCTTTCGCCGGCATACTACCGGCCAACGAACTAAATCAATCGTTCGATATGCTTTTGGACCGTGCAAAAAGCTGTATTGAAGCAGAAGGAGATTATGTTGAATGAAATAAAATGATTTTGCCGAAAAAAACATTAGTTCTGTTGTTGTTTTTTTTTTTTATTATTATTTAAAAGTCCTATTTACGTTGGAACGCACCTTGTATATGGTAATGAAATTAAGTATTATGAAATTAGGAATTACTTTACTTTCCTTTTACTCTCTCGTCAACTAATAAACATTGAGTTCGTAATTCGTTCGTTTTGCAATTCTTGAAATTACTTCCTCTCCTTTGTTCCATTGAAAGCAGAAAATACAAGTAGTACATATTTGAAACAACACATTGCATATAACACACATGTATGTATGTGTCTTTCTCAAATGAGTAAATGTTAATATACATATAAGTGTATAAATGTACAACACTGTTTTCAGTCAGTGTTTACTGTTGAGTTTGTAGAAGTGTTTTGTAAATACGTGAGTATAAGGCAGAAAAACAACACCCAAACTATAACTTTTGTATTTTAATTTCATTAAGTAGTTCATAAATCCATTAACTTAAAATAAAGTGAGTTTTAAACAATCTTAATTGAATTTGTTGCCGCTSCTGATGTGCTGAGCTAATTAACATTTATGTAAGGTTGCTAAGTGAATATGGTCAGCATTACAGCTGATTAAGTAAGCGTAATGGTCAACTTAAATTTTATGAAAGATGGTGCCGAAGGAAATCATGCGAAATGGAGTGTATATAAGTAGATTTTATATCATCTTGACAAATATATCATTGCGAAATYTTGTCTACTACAATCTCACTACAATAAAATTTCAAAATAATTTAATGAGCAGARGCGAACATATATCTTTCTGGATTTAGGGTAGAACCTAATGTCGTTTCATATCTTTTAATAGCGTCCAAAATGGCTTAAATGCATTGATATAGTCTTGCGTTAATTTATCCACATTTAGTTCAATGGACAAGCTCGTTATGTCATATTTTCGAAACAACTAATCTACATATGTTATAGTAGTTGAAAACTTTGATATATGAATAGTATAACCACTTAACTAGAATATATGATTTTACTACAATTTATCACTGATTGCAATTCAATAACGAACAATACTTCCGATATGAGCAAATAACAGAAACACTATGCTGATAATTTTAAAACTCTTAATTTATTTTCCAAAATTAATGTTGTCCCGTGAAGGTGATCCCACATGGCTCCAACGCTGGTGCTAACGTTTTATTCCAATCCTCGAAATAATTGTTAWGGTCAATTTCCAGAATAGCCTTCAATTAACGTTTAATGTCTTTAGCTGACTCAAAACGGTTTCTCGAGAGCTGTCGCTAGAGCTTGCGGATAGCCAGAAATCACACTGAGCTAAATCATTCGAAAAAGTATGGTTCCGTCACGATATGGTTTGAAAAATTACAAAGAATCAACGCAAGACTTGTCGGCCCGTAATTCTGGCCTTTT
>NW_017537098.1:60559-64109 GCF_001853355.1 Bactrocera latifrons | reverse complement strand
ATTTAGACCCCGGTACCTATAGTTGACTTTTGATCGAAAAGGTTGGTCAATGTGTGATATAAATTGAAGGGTTAATTTTGTCCATTTCATCTCCTTCAAATTAATCYCCTCCCGCTGCAATACACTTATGCCAACGAGCTTTCCAGTCATTATAGCATTTGGAAAAATCCTCTTTCGTGATGGCCATCAGCGCCTTCTTCGATTCACATTTATATCCTCAATTGAGTCAAAACGGTGTCCTTGAGGTGGTCATATGAATATTTGATGAATAGCCAGAAGTCAGGCTAATGCGGTGGTCGCGGCACGATATTAGTTGAAAATAAGGCGAAATGATTATGATGCAGTATGAGATGGTGCATTATCGCACTTCTTTGTTCAATAAATTCAGACATAGTAAAAATCGAAGAATTCACTCTTAGAGTATCACAAAACGACGCGTATCTCCAATATTAATAAAAATTTTGACTTGTAATTCAGAATAGATATCACCAACAGTACTAMMAACTTACAGAAAATATTTACCGATTCGAAAATCATGCAAAGTATAAAATAAAAATTTACCTTTCAATTTGGGCACAGGTATATAATTGAAATTAGGGGATAATATTTCTCTTRTAATGGTATGTCTRTATGTCAAAAATGGGTTGAATCGAACCAATATCTCCCTTAGCCGCCATATAATTAATATATATTAATATACATTTCGGGGTGACTTTATACCATATATGTGACCTGGTCTACGGAAAGGGGGCTTAGTTGTCAAAAAATCAATTTTCACTTTTTAGTTGATTCGGATGGAAGATGAGATGCTTTTTCACGTGATAGAATCCAAAAAGTTATAACTTGTTTGAAAGTTCGCTAAAAATGTAGTGAAAGAAGAGTAAAAATACGAAAAAATATAATTTTTTGTAATGAACAAAATACATTGAATTATAAGCTATAAAGACATGATTATACACTAGAAAAACGTATTATGGGAAAAAAATAATAATAACAACAGACAGGTCAATCTTAACAAAAGTTTGTTCGGTATCATCTTCTGCCTGAGATACACATACTTCGTCTTCATCATAATCGCTCTCTTCATTGTTTTCGTCATCCTTTTCATAGAAATATTGTCCATATACGGCACTGAACTCCTCATCAACACTCATGTTTCATTCGAAACCGTATATGGACAATATCGAAGACGATAATCAACAGCAACACTTACACAACTGTGATAACAGAACATCAGGATAGAGAGACGAATGAAAACAAGACAACAGCAGCTGCGCGGTATTAGAGTCGCTTCGTCACTTCTTCAGTGTTAATTTTTTAAATGTTCCACACTAGCAACTTACACGATGAACTATAATAATATTCCGACCAAAAACAACACTTAATGGACGTCTTTGAAGCCTCTGGAAAGGAGAACAATTAATGAGATAACGAGAAACTGACGAAACGAGTTGTTTATTTTTAACAGCTGTTTCCCAGAAAACTAATTTTCGCACGTTAGCTCCCTTTTCGTAGACCAGGTCACATATATTGGCCAATATGTGAGTTATCCCAATGAAATAAGGGAGAGAGTGTTTTATTTAACAGTTTATCATTGTGCCAAAAGTAGAAATATGTGAGCGAACACTTGGCCTAGCTCCTATATATGTAACTAATATCAGGATTTTCGAACAACCGCCTGACTTTACACTTTGACACCTGATTAGTTTTCCACCTTAGCGTATTTCCTTGGTTTTGTTTCTTACTGGTCGAAAGAGCAAATGTGGATAACACTCAAATAACAGTTCCTGTTGACAGTTTGAYCGGTCCGAATGGGTTCGGTGTGCACCACATCTCGATAATCTAAGAAATTMTCAACATAACCTTGATTTTTAAAAACACKTGCTCGCGATTCCGCATACAAAATTTAATGTAACTTCTTTGTTGTTTAAACGTTCGAATATTCAGATGAGCCAACGGATATAAAAATAAAAGCCAAGTAGTTTTATAATCTGTTTGATCTTCCTTTAATTCAATCGAACTGCATTAGTTAATTTTCTGACTTCACAAAAKATTGTACTATACAACACTCCAAATGCAATCTTCATCCTGAGGATCAGTTATAAAACTTTACTTCACACAAAGCCATATAGCCTCTCTATTAGGATTTAAGCAAGATTTCTTAATGGAAATAATTGTGATGGCAATAACAGATGTTGCCACAACTTATTTGGAAAATGAATGAATATTTGTGATCTTAAAATTATGAGAGARAAGAGCCCTCCTCCTTACCTGTCGCGGATTGCTTTTCTCATAGGTTGTGCTGAACATCAGATTCGTATTCATAGAAGTATAATTTGTTGCTTAAAATTTGTGTGCAATACTCAAATACTCTTTGCRAATTAATCAGTGAGATCAAACGTAATTGCAAATATTATATTTATGTTTAAATAGAATATCAAATTCATAAGTTCTTCAAAAAGTAAGTAGTTTGTCGGGTTGCTCAAACAAACAAAAAATGGTAAATTTCAAAAGATAATGAAAACGTTAGTAAAATCCATTGGCAAAATAGTATTTTGTTCCAAGAAAAATTACATGTTCGCTACTTTCTATGACTCGTTTATTATATCAGATAATTTTAAATGTATATGTACATATATATGTAAAAATTGTATTTGTTCTTTTCCCTATTTAAATGTGCGTGATTGCAGGAGTTTGCTTGTGAGTTGTGCACTGAACTTGTTTATTGTATTTTTTCATAAACCACAACTGTAACAAAAGGCTATGCAAATTTAGGACGTATGCTTTGCCCGARTATTCTCAATAGAAATAACAATACAGAATGTATTTGTTGTTTCAAACTAAAAAAACCTTTAAATCAGTGTTAGGGATAAAAAAAAAAGGTCGTCCATTATATGTAAATAAATGGTTGAATATTAATATTCCTTTTTGAACAAGGCTTTTGTGTGTTTTGTTTGCCTTCAAGCTACATTTGTGCAATAAGATAACTTCGGATAGTCGAATAACTTAAAGGCGGATATTGCTCATAAATGTTGTTTGGTTTGGAAAGTTGGGCTTGTACTCTTGTACCATATTTGGTATATTACATAGTAATTGAATTGAAAAGTTGAAAAAAACTAGTTATAGTTGTTTCAAAATCCATTGATTTAAATTACTGGATTAGTATTCACTTATTCTTCTGCTTTTCCGTTAGATGGTTCTATGTATTGTAAAAGTGTGCTGCATGGCTATTGTTGCATAAGAAGAATCACGCTAGACTACACGTATTAAATTGTCAAGAGTGAACTAGTCAGATAGCTGATTTGTAGGAAACTTTGATTGGAACASGTTTTTATAATTTTTTATTCCTATTAAGTCCCACAGAATTTTGGTTTCAATAGTTATTTAATTATGTTACATTTGTATTGAAATATGGATCACTTGATTATAAATTAATTACGTGCTAACATTTGGGAGGATGGAGTCATGTGTAGAAGTTCACGCAAGTGAGGAAAGTTTTCTGATCGCCATTCACGTGGGAGTGGCCAGAAACGATTCTTTTACATATGAC
>NW_017537098.1:54766-56099 GCF_001853355.1 Bactrocera latifrons | reverse complement strand
AATTGAAATCCGTGATCACCGGTAATTCCATCGAAATTGTGAGTGAATTCGTCAAAAATCAGCCGAAATCATCATTGAAATTCGTGGAAATGGAATTGAACTGACCACCAAAAATTGCTCAGAATCCAACATTCGAAGGACGATTAACTACTCCCCGTATCCACCTGATATGGCGCCGTGCGACTTGTTCCTTTTCGTAAAAATGCATTTCATGAAAGGAAATGCAGACGTAAAGGCCATTCAAAAAGCTTTCACCGGCATAATGGGGCTATACCGGCCAACGAGCTAAAACACCCGTTCGARATGCTTTGGACCGAGCAAAAAGCTTTATTGAGCGGTACCTATTTTGAATAAAATAAAATTGATTTTGCCGAAAAAAACTATTTGTTCTGTTTTTTTTTTAAGTCCTGTTTACTTTGGAACACACTTTGTATTTTACTGTTTTACTACGCAATGAATAAAAACCAGATGAACATTTTGTTGAGTGTACGAAGATGATGTGCCACAAAATGACAATGGCAACATTGATGAAAGCGTGGGTTGCGTACAAGAATAAAAAGCGTAAGGGATCACGATGTGGAAAGGATGTTCCAGCTTCAACCATTTCGAAAGCCGATAGTCCCCCAAAAGAGTTATKTTGGCAGTTTAGTAAAATTTTGAAACAATCATTTATTTTGAACTTCTTCCCGATAATATTTCTACAAATTGAGTGATGCCCTGAAACAGAAGGCCAGGTTTGATAACACACTCACAGCTCACACAAGTTTGATGCCTCGCCAAGTTTCGTGAGCTCTTGGCAAACACGGTTATTGGCATATACATATATACGTAGCTATGTGTCAACCATAATACGTCATTTATGAGTAGCTGCATATATAATATATTCAGCTTTCATGAGCAAAATAAAATTAAGCATTTTCGTACTTTGTTGACTTTAAGCATAATCTGTCACACTCAACAAGAGTGTGCGTAGCTATAATAAATGGCACAGCTTAGTACCGTTATTTATGCATTCGTGTGTGAGACAAGTTATGCACTGATATTAATAKTGATTGGGGATATTAATGTACATTAACTTAACACCAGAACAATTCTTTAACCCTGCTACTTCTTCTTTACTGGCGTAGATACCGCTTACACGGTTATAGCCGAGTTAACAAAAGCACACTAGTCGTGTTTTTATTTTTTCGGTTTGGCGCCAATTTCCACACGAAACCAAATCTTTCTCYACCTGATCTTTCCAACGGAGTGGAAATTCAGAGCTGGAGTGTTTTCGGACGCTACGACTTAGCCAGCGTAGTCGCTGTCTTTAAGTTATGTCAATGTCGTCGTA
>NW_017537098.1:44570-52716 GCF_001853355.1 Bactrocera latifrons | reverse complement strand
CACTTACTACTACGTAAACTTCTCATTAAATTGGAATATCATAGTTAAAATTATGTATTTTCGACTGTTTAAATTTAAAGGTTTAAAGCAAGTAATAAAAAGGAAAAACTGACGTGTTAAATCTTTTTTTAACATTGCGGGGTTGTCGACAACGAAAAAAATTATAAAATAAACACAGTAATATTTTAAACATTCGAACAATGTCATTGTGCTATTGTTCATCCTTTGCTAACCTTCGTAGYTGTGGCGCAGTGAAGTAGAATTTCTACGCATTGGACCACATAATCGCCAAATACTTACCTACAAAGCGCAGGGTAAGCAATTGGAAGTTCAAAAGCCTTAGATTGATCAATGCACACGTTTTGGTGTATTTACTGTGCAAGTGAAACGTTGCAAGAGCAATGCAAAAATTTGCAAATGTGTATGCACCCAGTGTGATTTTGTGTTTTATTATATGGCTAGAAAAATTTCATAAAATACTTATGAATTTAATTACTCTTTACAAATAAAGTCGATTAACTTTCCAAGAAAAATYTATTAAATCTTAAGCCAATTTTCTGTTGCCTCCTAGCAACAAGTAAGGTTGCCTAGTCCTGCATTAACTTTTTGCATTACTAAAATATTGTCGAGAACAAGTTTTCTCGAAATTATGATTGACATAATCAAAACCATTATATATTAAAAAGCTAGGATAATTCGTGCATCATTTTCGTATTTAAATTATAGTATATCAAGTATTATACGTTCAATTAAAATATRCAATAGAAACCCCAGCTCTTAAGCTACTACCTCAAAAAGATAGCAACACACAAAATATTTCACAAATTGTTCCGCAAACACCACATTTGGTCGGTGATTGTGTGCCAAAGTTTGGGCTACTAGCGAAAGGTGTCAGCTCGACTGTCAGTAAGCTGTTTATTTTTATACTCTTAAATCGCGATAGGTATTTCTTCTTCTAATAATAATAGAAGAATTGTGTACGTGTGTTTACGTTTCTTCTTATGAATTCTATTATATTCTCAATTTTATGAGATTATACCTTTTTCGTAATCCAAAGCTTTAGCTACTATAGGGATTTTATTTTATATTAAGAAAAATGTAATCAATAAACCTATGAAGTAGACAGTGTTTAGCAAATTGCTATGAGTGGTATATGAAATATTTGCTATTATTTCGAACTTTTAGATTAATTTAGTCTATCTRGTGTTGTCCCTTAAGCAGCATTAAATTAGTATATTAGTGAAGTAGTATAGAAGACGTTACCCCATTCTACTTTATAAGTCTTCCGGTAATGCAAGTAAGCTTAAACAAGATTTGAAACAAATTTTTGAAAAACACAATTAATTTTTACACAAAGTTACTTCAGCGGCAGTCAATAAGTGCAATTGACCTACAYTTTAAAAAATATGTCAGCACCAGTCCTTCCGATTTGAAATATTTTACCACATTTCTTATCTCAAGACCTGAATAAAGTATTTGACAAAAATTAAGCGAACGGACCCGAACATAGCCCTTTCTTATTTCTTAATATAACATAAAGTTTTGTTAATATTTGACGGTATTTCCCTGAATATTTTTCAAGCTTCGAGAGAATTTAGCCCTTCGTTACTAGTTTTTTTTTTTTGTTTTTTATTTTACAAGGCTTTTTAAAATGATACATATGGGACATTTGGGTTAAAATCCAAAAAAGTAAGACTGAGAAGGTCCTGTTTTCTTTAGACAATATTATACTTAAAAAAAGTGATCCAACATAGAATTTTTTGAYAGACAAAATAAAAATAGATTCGACATAAAACATCTCTATCACCACAATTTGCTAAGTTGTTTGCCTTGGTACTCGTATTTGCTTCGCAGCGAATATCAAGAGCTACGCTTATGAAAAGGCTGTCAAAAATGTTTCCAAATATTTAAAAGTAYTGTCATTTGTATTTGTACAACAAACTATTATGTTTACTGTTATAAAAAGTGATTGTAAACAACGAACAATACCTAGCTTTCACAAACGCTTTTCGTTCTCTGACAAGTTTGCGCCGTTTTGTTGAAAACATCAAAAAAGAAATTACAACCAAAGCAATAAAAGACAGATATTTTAAATACTTGCTGCTGTTTGCGTTAACTCTAAATGTTTAAGTAGAATGGACAATGTCTATATATAACTGCCGAGGCTGTTAGTTAAATAATCAAAAAGCATTTGTCAAGGGTAAACAAAAAGCTACTTTGACTAAATGGAAGAAGCAAATGTGCTTTGCTGGGTAGAGTTGGCGAAAATATGACCAATTCATTGACTAATGTAATAACTCTACTTCTAGTGGTTTTGGTTATTGCTCTTGCACCAGCTCAGTTTTAAGTTGACAACACCGCGGCAGTCGTTCTTCCTTTCGCTGCTCGGCACCACTTGGAGATTCCACGTGAAGTCAGGTCTTTCTCTACCTGGTATTTTCAACGGAGTGGAAGTCTTTCTCTTCCTCTACTTCCCCCGGCTAACCAGTTGTTGTCATCATCCAAGAATCTGAACCATATAGCGAGACGGGAATAATGAGTGATTTATAGAGTTTGGTCTTTGCCTACTCAATCCCAGTAGCACCTGCTGGGAAGTGTTTTTCTTTTTTTACACTTTACAACAAGCATGCAACACGCAGCTTGGAAAAGTATGCCGGAATTAAAGACAAATGCTGTAAGCTCTCAATATCCTAATGATATATGAGAAATAATTAAATTAAAGAGAATGATACGACGTAAGTGGCATCAAACTCGTTGCCCAGCTGATAAGTATATTTAAATAAAGTCTCTAAAGATTTTAATCGTAAATTTAAGAGGTTTAAAAATGATAGTTTCGGAAAATAACTTCGGTTCCTAAGCAAAGATAGAAATTCAGACTACTCACTATGTAAAAGCTGTAAAAGACTATAAACACCAGAAACTCAAGTATTTCCCTTTAAAATATGTGCTGATAACTGGGCCAGAGACGATTCACAAAAAGCAGAAGTATTTTCGGATTACTAAGCCAAAATATTCTCCCCATATGAACACACACGTAGATTATCCTACTGCTTCCTGTCAAGAAAGCGAAGAAATCTCAAGTTGAACAAACGGTACGACCCGAGTACTGCCAAGGTCCTAAAACAGCTTCCTCAAATAAGTATAGTATAAATTACCAACATTATTAAGRAGGCTTTTCATCTTAAATACGTGCCACACGAGTCCACTGTACTAATCTCCAAAAAGCTGTAAATAAAGTCTTACAATGGCCAAATAAAACTGAATGAAGCTATGTCTGTAGACATTGTTTTCACATACAACAAGATACAGCACTAACCAATTTTCATAAACAGTGAACGAATACCGTACTTTAATTCCACTAAATACTTAGGAATGACGCTTGACACTAAACTACGGTGGAAAGTTCACGTAAAAAACAAACGTAAGGAGCTGGACATATGACTCAAAAATTATATTATAATTGGTTAATCGTTAACAAATCAGTGTTATCCATCCAAAACAAGATAGGTATCTATAAGCAAATACTCCGACCGTTATGGAGGTATGGTGCACAACTCTGGGGATGTACTAACGCAAACAATAAGAAGTCATTCAACAATTTCAAAACRTAGTACTAAGACTAATTGTCAAAGCGCCTTGGTATTGTAGACGTAAACTCGGTTAACGCAGAAATATTCAAAATTGCAAGAAAGTACACCGGAATTAAAGATTGCAAGATTGCTACAGCATTGAAACGAAGAAGTAGCTACATATGTTAACTGCTAGAGATGGACCACCAAGACGACGCAATAGCTTTAAATCCAGCTATCTTTCAAATTAGCCAATACCCTCATAGTAGTTTTGTGATTCTGTAATTATATGTTTAAGTCATAATCAAGTTGGTTGTTAGTCCTTTCTTTTATTTGAACTAGTTGCAATGTATAACCAAAATAAACAAACAAACAAAAAAATATGTTTTTCAGCGTTGGATTCCGATTCTGACATTAGGCATGGTTTATTTCATCTGCAAATTAAGCTATTATTGCCAACATATTTATGCTGGCTTGTCATGAACTAGAGGCAGTGCCAGTTCATAGCTTTTTTTCATTCACAATAGCAAGCTTTTTCCCCAAAAAAAAGTAGTTGGCAAAGCGAGAAACCTCATTTCGACAGATGAAAATGTAAACAAACCAAAATTAGAAATTGTTTGGATGAGTACTGARTTAAAATTAAGGCAAATATGTACAYTTGTTTTCAGTTTTTTGTATTCTAGACCTCAAATAAATAAAATAAATATATTTCTATAGTATATTAAAATTCCGTTTACAAATTTGAAATTTCAAACTAAATTGTATATCATCTTATTGTTCTTGTCCGCATTACCAATCCAACTCATTTTTAAGCGAATATATGGAATAAGCTAAGTGCGTTTTATTTGTCCATGGTTTACCTATTAGMTTGTGAAGGTCAAATAAAACACGGCTATTGTTGTTGGTGSTAATACTGGTTCCAGGRTAGACGCAATTATCTACGACTTCGTGGTGTGTGTCGCTAGTCTCTTCGAGAGTCTTTTCTAATATTTAGCTCATGGTAAATATCTGGTCAATTATTGCCTTTTCAAGCCTAAAGCTCAATAGATACAGTAATAAGCCGTTGGTATATATACTTAGGTATATCCAGAATAATATGTTGCTCAAACTGAACGTATAAAATCAAAATAGCAATTATTATGCAAACTTCTAATTACTGTATATATAGTACATACTCGGTTTCATTTGTACTTAGTCCATAGATATAGTACCGTAGTAACTACTCAGTTAGAACTCAGAACTGTAACCTATTAGATTTATAAAAGTATATAAATAAGTACGCGTGCGCACTCCGAATCTTGATTGTGGCAAGTGGTGAAGTTACCTTTGGACAAAGGCACCGTTGCGCGTGCCGCATTTTGCATGAATATTTCTTAAAAACAAAAGAAAACACATTAATGGCAGTCACCATATTCCCCAGGGCTGGCCTTCTGTAACTTCGATTATTATTCCCAAAATTATAAAGGCTGATAAAAGCATGATGCTACGCTACGATTGAGGAGACAATTGCATTTGAACAAGATCGCTTTTTGAACATACCACGTAAGTTGACGAAAGCTCTAAACCGATCAAAAATTTTTCCTAAAAGCGTTAACTCTCAGTTGAGAGTTTTCCTTAAACTAACTGAACTAACTGTGGTTAAATTATGTTGAACATTGATGCAGGTATGTACAATTCACAACAAATTGCAACAAAAATAAATGTAAATAAAGGGTAAAAAAAAGCTTTACATATGGTAATCTAAACTTTATTAAAATACTTNTAGACGCAATTATCTACGACTTCGTGGTGTGTGTCGCTAGTCTCTTCGAGAGTCTTTTCTAATATTTAGCTCATGGTAAATATCTGGTCAATTATTGCCTTTTCAAGCCTAAAGCTCAATAGATACAGTAATAAGCCGTTGGTATATATACTTAGGTATATCCAGAATAATATGTTGCTCAAACTGAACGTATAAAATCAAAATAGCAATTATTATGCAAACTTCTAATTACTGTATATATAGTACATACTCGGTTTCATTTGTACTTAGTCCATAGATATAGTACCGTAGTAACTACTCAGTTAGAACTCAGAACTGTAACCTATTAGATTTATAAAAGTATATAAATAAGTACGCGTGCGCACTCCGAATCTTGATTGTGGCAAGTGGTGAAGTTACCTTTGGACAAAGGCACCGTTGCGCGTGCCGCATTTTGCATGAATATTTCTTAAAAACAAAAGAAAACACATTAATGGCAGTCACCATATTCCCCAGGGCTGGCCTTCTGTAACTTCGATTATTATTCCCAAAATTATAAAGGCTGATAAAAGCATGATGCTACGCTACGATTGAGGAGACAATTGCATTTGAACAAGATCGCTTTTTGAACATACCACGTAAGTTGACGAAAGCTCTAAACCGATCAAAAATTTTTCCTAAAAGCGTTAACTCTCAGTTGAGAGTTTTCCTTAAACTAACTGAACTAACTGTGGTTAAATTATGTTGAACATTGATGCAGGTATGTACAATTCACAACAAATTGCAACAAAAATAAATGTAAATAMAGGGTAAAAAAAAGCTTTACATATGGTAATCTAAACTTTATTAAAATACTTCAATTAATTTAGTTTTCTTTGCACAAAGAGATAAAGAGAAGTGCATGACTTCTATAATCGACTATAATTTACATTTGCATTAATCATGAGAAATATATTTTATGCTGCCTTCGGCCACACTTCTTCTTCTTCATTGGCGTAGACTCCGCTTACGCGAATATAGCCGAGTTAACAACAGTGCGCCAGTCGTTTCTTCTTTTCGCTAAATGGCGCCAATTGGACATTCCAAGCGTAGCCAGGTGTTTCTCCATCTGGTCCTTCCAACGGAGTGGAGGTCTTCCTCTTCCTCTACTTCCCCCGCCGGGTACAGTGTCGAATACTTACACCCAGAGTTGCAGTATTTTCGTCCATCCGGACAACATTAACTAGCCAGCTTAGCCGCTGTCTTTTAATTCGCTGAACTATGTCAACGTCGTCGTATACCTCATACAGCTCACCCTTCCATCGAATGCGATATTCGCCGTGGCCAACGCGCAAAGGACCATAAATCTTTCGAAGAACTTTTCTCTCGAAAACTCCCAACGTCGACTCATCAGTTGTTGTCATCGTCCAAGCCTCTGCACCGTATCGCAGGACGGGAATTATGAGCGACTTATAGAGTTTTCCTTTGTTGGCCGAGAGAGGGCTTTGCTTCTCAATTGCCTACTCAGTCCGAAGTAGCACCTGTTGCAAGAGTTATMCTGCGTTGGATTTCTAGGCTGATATTGTTGGTGGTGTTTATACTGTTTAAAGTGAAAGCAGCTTTGAAATCGACGAAGAGGTGGTATATGTCTGTTCTCCTTTCACGGGTATTTTCCAAGATTTGGCGCATGGTGAATATCTGTTCGTTTGCTGATCTGCAAGGTCTAAAGCCACACAGACAAGGTCCAATCAATTTGCTGACAGTGGGCTTTAATCTTTCACACAATACGCTCGAAAGAACCTTATATGCGATGTTTAGATTGTGCGCAGATTGTGGGGTCTGATTTTTAAGAATTGGTTAGAGCACACCTAAATTTCAATCGTTTTTCATGCTTTCGTCCGACCATATTTTACGAAGAAGCTGATGCATGCTCCTTATCAGTTCTTCGCAGCCGTGTTTGAATAGCTCGGCCGGCAATCCGTCGCCCCCGCCACTTTGTTGTTCTTCAGACGGGTAATTGCTATTATAACTTCTTCTAGAGAAATGTTTGTTTGCCCAGGGCATCAAAGCAGCCTCCAGAACACCCGATAATATGTCGCATTTATTATGACGACAGGCTCGATGAAAACAATTGGAGAGCGCCCAACCGATGACTTAGATTCTCGTATGAACGGTCGGTCAAGTAAACCCTTTCGTTTTGAGAGTATACGAATTGCTCAATTGGAAAAATTTTTTCGTCAGAAAACACAATGGTCGGAATTTTACCGCTTTCGGCCAAGCGAAGCAACTGCTTCGCTCTCTCAAGTCTTACTTGTTACTGCTTCGGCGTGAGATCATAGTCCTTTTGGGACTTGTAAGGCTTGATATTGAGCTCATTTTTCAATATGCGTCGGATGTTGCGGTCAGATATTTTCAGGTCTTTAGCTATTTAATTGACACTTTGTCGTGGATTTCGCTCAAGTCGCTTCTTTACTTTTCGAACCATCTCACGTGACGTTGCAGTCTTTTGATGACCATCTCCATTTCGTTTTGCGATGCTACTAGTATCATTGTAACGAGTGATGGTGCGATAAACAACAACTTTATTCACATCAAGGTGTTCGAGGTCACGAACAATTACTGACCGTGATTTTCCAGCTAAATATACAGCGGAGGACAAAACTTTACGTACGACCCCTTTTTCTTAAATTTAAATGTCCCAATACATTTGAAAAAAAAGTAATGATGCAGGTTTATTTTGAATCCTATAATTGTATAAAAAATAACAAAATGATATATATATCCAATATTAACTTTGAAGGTTATTCACAAAAAACTCAAAAAAGACACTGACAAAAGTGTACGTACGACTTAAAAA
>NW_017537098.1:28049-44505 GCF_001853355.1 Bactrocera latifrons | reverse complement strand
AATGAATCGCCAAATGTATATACGCTCATAACTTTCATACGACTGATCTAAATTTGATAATTTTTTTTTTTTTTAATGTGGCCGTTGAAGTTCAAGGATGGTTTTTACGGCAAGAAAATTTCGAATAATTTCCGGGAAAGTCCTAAAAACAGCCCTTTTCTTTTTTCCATACAAACGAACGAATGTTTGTTTGTTAGTAACGCTAAGAGGACGGCTGCACCAATCTTGGTGAAATTTTCAGACGTTATTCGTTGTGAATCGAGGAAGATTTGAAAATAAAAATATATCATATTTTTCATGAGGAAAAGTCGGAAAATTGGATAGTTCCAAAAAGGAACTCTCTTCCATACACATTTTCTTAATTTTTGTTTATTTTCTTTTTCAATATTTTAATTTGTGAGTTATTTGAATCGTTCAATTTCGGCTATTCAAAAGAAAAATTATTGAAAATTATTTACTGAGAACATTACAATATGTGTGTTTCATGCAAAGTGATCAATTGTAGATTGAAATTTGTTACGAAGCCATGAAGAGGTCGCCCTTATATCGGTCGGCGTTTGTTTTTTTGCGGAATTATGGATCTCGTTCAATCAAAAATAGATCGTCACGATGTCATAGCAGAACTTTTCAAACAACAGTTACGAAGTTTGATAGTGCTATGGGATGCTAGATGTACTCTGTTAAGTGGCAACGGAGAGGTTTGCCGCAGGTACACATTCTTCTTTGGATGGTGGTTACACCAACAATGGCAGAACATTCATCATTTTATTTAGAAGAATGAATTTCGAAGTTGACAACTCATGGATCGTACTATATTCATCACTAATTTACACATTAATGTTGAGTATTGCAGTTTGGTGTAATCGATAAAATACGTTTGTAAGTACGTCACTAAAGAAAGCAACATGACGGTTATTGGTTTTGAACGAGATGAGATTAGCAAATATCAAATGGTCGATACGTGAGCTGCAATAAAGCGCGTTGTGGGATAGTTACTTTTGCAATTCATGAACGTTTTCCGACCGTTGTGCGTCTCGCAGTTAATTTGGAGAATCTACTCAGAGAATACCGTAAAGCCAGTGAAAACACAAAAATAACATTGCCAAAGACATTTTACATCGTCTTCGCTAAAAATTGGAAGTGGGTCAATTCCGTTGACTCTTCCGGTGGTTTGATATCAATTCCGTCTGCCGTTGATCAATTCACCAAAGATGAACTCATCACGAATATTTATCCGAACATTGGCAAAATTATCGTAACTACGATGCCTTAAGTGCACGAGTAATGTTAGCTGCCAAAAATACCGATGTGTTTGACTTAAACTGGAAGATTTAAAGTGAAATTCCGGGAGACTTGCGCTCATACAAATCGATCGATCGTCTTGACAATAAAGACGACGCCGTGAATTATCCAGTGGAATTTTTAAATTCTTATGCCACCGCAACGTTTGGGTCTCAAAGTTTAATCTGTCGTTATTATGTTTCACAATCTTCATACACCGAAACTGTGTAATGGAATCCGACTAGTTGTGATCGAATACAAGTGCACAGAATGCTTGATTCTACGAATTCCTTTGAGTTCCAATGATTTGCCATTTCACTTCAAACGTATTCCGCTTCCAGTGAAAATTGCATTTGAGGTTACGACCAACAGGACACAACTTGGTTTTCCAAGTTTGGAAGTACTATGATTTTCACAAGTGGCGTGCTCACGAGTTTGAAAACCGAATCTGACCGATCTGTACACCGAAACAGAAACCAAAAAATGTGGTTTATCAAGCAACGTTACATTGAAAAAAAAAAATGAAATGATAAATTCAACTTTCTTTTCATATCAAAACACATAATTTCACGCAGAACAACGGCTGCGGGGTCAGTTAGTAATTAATAAAATTTAATATTTTGTTGGCCCACCACCAGCATCGATGACCGCTTGCAACCGTCTACACATTGAAGCTACTAAATTTTCGAGCTCTTCCGGCGTTATTTTCTGCCACTCCTCTTGCAGCTTCTTTTTTAGAGTTGGAACACCACTAATAGCGTGCTTTCGGATCTTTCACTGCAAAATTTTTCACACGTGTTCTATTACATTCAAGTCCGGGCTTTGTGGAGGTGAATACAGTTGTCGTGGAGCATAATACAGGAGCCAGTCAGATCCAGCTCGTTGCTAGGCATAACTTTTCCATGGATGGTTTCAAATTGTTTTCCAATATGGGCTTGTATGGGAAGCGATCCATAATGCCTTCAACATATACCAGATTTCCAATTCGTGAGGCTGCAACTGCTCCCCAAACCATAACATTGCCACCGCCATGCTTCGCGGTCGGCATTAGGTGCATGGGATCCATAGCACTGTTCGATTTTCTCCAAACTTTGGCTTTCCCGTCGTATCTAAATATTTTGTATTTGGACTCCTCCGTAAATAGAACGCGTTTCCAGAAGTCAATTCCCATATTTATAAGTTTTTTTGCAAGCTCCAAGCGAAGTTTCTGGTTTTTCTCATTTATAAGGGGCTTCTTACAAGGAGTTCTGCATTTAAATCCTTCATTATTGAGGGCCCTTGCTACTGCGCATGAGCGAACAACAATTTGAAACCTCTCAGCTATGTCCTGGGCCAATTTAGTACTATGAACTTTGGGATTTCGGTCATCCACAGAAATTTCTTTGTGTGGAGCCATTTGTCCCGTCGTACGCGCTTTTTGAAATTCCAAGAATAATACAAAGTAAAGACATAAAATGAAACAAACGGCAATTTACCGTTAYACTTCAGCGGAGAAAAATAGCGAAATTCAATGATTAATCAAGCGAAAAACGTGTGGTTGTGAAAGGCAATAAGAAGATATTTATTTACATACATACATACATATGGAAGAGCACTCAACATAATTTGGCAATCCATTGTGTCGAAAAAACGAATACACAACGGAAGCATAGCAAGTAAGAGCCACAAACTGACGGAATGAAAGCCGTATTGTGTCAAAGCCAAACAGCTTTGAGCGTCAAGAAATCATGTGTAGCCAAATAGAAGTGTCAGTGCAAGCATGTGAATGTGATGATAAGATTACGTAAGGTCAACCACAATGAACTGCTGTATTAATAACGATTTATTACATTTTACTCATGAGAAAGTTTGAATTGAGGACATAAGTTATGAAAAGGTAGAAAATAATATATAAATATTAGACTTACAATTTAATTGCCTTATATAGATATATTTAGTAATATCACCACGGTTTTATTCGCAATCACATTTATAAAATACATCCCATAGCAAAATTTGTATCAGTATTTGTATCATCATATAAAAGTTCCGGAAAGGGGCCCAAACCTTCTATGCACTTGTTATTATCGTGATCTTAAAAGGTATCTAAGGTCATTAATCACTCTAATTCTTACCCTTAGATACCTTTAGATAATGATGATACATTTCACCTTCTTAAATGAACTGTCTAAAGTAAATTCGAAAAACATAAATCAAATTGCAATGCTATGCCATCAAATTGAAAACTTCCACTGTCCTGTTAGTAGTCGATTGCATATACAGGTAAACTTTCTACAACGCGTGGATAGGTTCCTGAAAAACTTCGCGTTATAGGAGACTCTAACTCCATACAAAAATCAGAGTTGGGTTCCAAAGTAAAAAAAAAATCAATAAATTATTGAAATTTGTATAGTAAAAATATGCGCTTAATAAAATTTTGTGTATTTGTTTATTGAGTCATAAGAACATACATATTATGCAATTTAATAACATTCCATTTATTTAAACAAAAACAAAACAAAATAAAATAAAATTCCAATTCTACGTAAAATATTCAAGATAAAAGATTTAATAAATTAAAGCCAAAATAGAACGATAACTTTCTATTCCTTCTCATCACTTAGTATGATTTGTTTCGAACGCTTTGTTCGTATTATTACACAATCTGACCTTGAACCATTATCAGATTCGGGCATCCTTTGGACGATTATTGGTTTGAAAAAATCGTGCATTGAAATTTGTTCGCTCTTATTTCACAAATCTTTATTTATGATAGCAAGCTAAATTGTTTTGAAAATTTCGTTTAAATATTTCTGCTCTGTCACTTAAAGGGTCATTCTCCAAAATGTATTCTTCCAACTCCTTTGCCATATTTTAAACTTTCACGATTATTTTTTTTAGTGAAAAGTTTTTATTTTCAACATCGGAAGGATCGACAGAGCTACCTCCATTAGCAATATCGTTGCTATGAGTGGCTTAAAGCGGTGGAATCTGAAAACAACTAAGAAAATTAAATTCCTATATATTGAACGATCTTATTTGCTGAAAAATTGCTGCTGATAAAGTGGCGTGATGCAGTTTTCGTCACGCNAAATTCTATGAAGTCAAATTTACCAAAGACGATGAATGCTTCAGACGCCCGGAAGACGCTGTTATGAACGAAAAAAATATTAAAAGAGGGCTTGAGCAGTTATTGTCCCATTTGGACGATAAGTCCTTATATTAGTTGCATCTTGATTCGTTTCCGGAATGCAAAATAATTAAAAAGCATTTTAAATTGTGTTATATGGGAAATAAGCGTGGTTGTAGTCCAACCTGATCTATTTTCCAATAATTACCATAAGATTTCACTTATTCAAAAATTTTCACTGCCACTGCCTCCGTACCAAACAACTGTTTTGTATTTTAATCTGGTCTCAGTTATGGCACATTATGGGTTTTYGTTTAATGCAATTTTGTGGGCTTAGCAGTGAAACCATGTAACAGGTCTCATTACGATATCTCTATCTTTATTCAAGTTATCGGTTGTACAGGGAGACTGACGGACAGATAGTCATTCGGATTTCAACTCGTCTCATCRTCCTGAAAATTTATAAATATTACCCTACCATACACCTAACTCGAAACWTTTTAGGTGATACAAATTTTTAGGTTATAAGTAAGAGAATTTACAGCATACCATTGCCCTTTCTGTCTCATGAAGACCACACGAAAATATCGTTTTTTGGAAATAGTGGGATCATTTAATTTATCGAAAACCACACGAAAAGAGAAAGTAAGCCMACAAGGTTGTGCGCTGGGTTTGGGACCCGCCACGTAAAACACACTACCAATGAAAATTAAACGACAGCCTCGGAGTCTGAATTTGGTATCCCCGAAAAATTAATACACCTGTTTAAAATGACGTTGACTGATACCAAAAGTTCCGTCAAAATCGGGACGGTTCTCTCCGAGCTGTTCGATACCAAACGAGATTTCAGACAGAGCGGCTCCCTTTCGCGCAATCTTCTAAAGAGTGTACGTTGATATTGATATAATTGGTATCAACAAATTTAGTTCTGTTTTCTCTAGACTGGATAAGGAAGCAAAGGAAATCTGTCTGGCAGATGAAATATCTCATCTCATCAAACAAACAGTCGTCGTACTCACGTCCAGGCTCCCACTTCACGGTTTTTGTTTTTTATTGTTTGGAACGTTACAAGAATTCACGTCACTGTGGACAGTCATAACTTCGAATTGTGTTAAATTTTCATCTATCTTGGAACCAGCATCAACACCAACAAAAACGTCATCGAAATCCAACGCAGGATACCTCTTGCCAACAGATGCTACTTCGGACTAAGTAGGCTATTGAGAAGCAAAGTCCTCTCTCGGCAAACAAAAACAAAACTCTATAAGGCACTCATAATTCCCGTCCTGTTATATGCTGCAAAGGATTGGCGACGCAACTGTGAAAGATTTATGGTCCTTTACGCATTGCCCACGGCGAGTATTACAATTAATGTAACGATGATCTGTATGATATATATGACGACATTGTCATAGTTCAGCGAATTAAAAAAATTGGTAAGTAATTATACTTTCTTAAGCCATTAATTCACTTGATTGAACTTGACTCACTTAAATGTATAGCGAATGTATTGAAATGCCTTTCTCTAATCATTGATTATATAGCGGTATATTTTCTGGTTATCTTAAAGGTTTCGATTTAACAAAATCATAATGATGGATATTTATGGCTCACAATAAATCAGAACGCCATTACGGACTTTGATGAATTATAGCTCATTCTCTGGTATTCAGTTGCTTTGYTAAAGTGCTGCATTCACTTATTATTGATTTGCCTTTCGGTTGATTGATGTGCGGCAAATTCTTTTATATCAATACTTAGTATGTAGATAAAAGAATTCTTCCATTTTAAACGAAATAGTAAAAATTWAAAAATAGTTACTTATATAAAAAATGAACTCGAATTCAAWTGTACATATATTTAAAAATAAATAAATTGTTTAATTAATCGACAATTAATTGTCAGACATCTTACTGGCATTGTAGGAAATTCAGAAGGATCAGTGGTCCGTAAGTTTTCAACGAACATCGTACCGCAACTATTTTATTTGCCTGATTTAGCTTCGTGTGATACCTGATTATTCTGAAACCAATTCTGAAATAACCACTCCGGGAAGGCCAATTGAGTCAATTAAATCCTTTAAACGTKAATAACTACGAGCATTGAAGGTTATTCCGGAAATTGACTTTAACGGATTGGATTATAACGTTGGCAGATGTATAGTGGGACCAGGGAAGATTACTCTATGGGGGTGACATAGAGTTTGAAGAATAACTTGAGAATTTTAAAGTTTGTGGTTATAAATTTATGCTCATATTAGTTATATAATGGTGCAAGCATTCAGTTTAGATCACGTCAAATGTAAAACATTTTCGAAAAAACTTCTTTGTCACCTCTGGCAAACAGTGAAACGATGGGAAATTATTGCTTAACTTATAATATCTATTAGATGATTAAAAAACATGTCTCATTCCGTTAAAACCCATATATTAAAGATATATATTGTAAAAAACATTTTGTTAAAAAAAAGTTTAACTTAAATACAAACAAAACAAGTAAAGAATGCCTAAGGCTGATCACCTTCAATTCTTACAAACAACCTTTATAAAACTGTTGTACTTTTTGTAACTATTACATTATTGTTMGAATTTCGACAGGCCATATAAAAAATGAGTAAAAAGTAAAATTTAGTAAGTGATTTTGAGTKATTTTACTTGTAGTACTACTGCTAAAGCATATTTCGCAGAAAACACWATTCGCAATAATTTAAACATACACTGTGTGAAAAATTAATCATTCTCACACCCTCGCATTTAACAGTACATACGGATTTAATGTAGTCAAAATAAATCGTTTCGATTACATATTGCTTCATCAATATGTTTCTACTACTTATAATCATGGTACGCTAATGAAATTAGGGGCGGCCGGTTAGTAGATTTATTTGCAGCTGGTACACATGGGTGTTAATCTGCAACTTTCCTTGTCATTGTAACGTCAATACAACTTGAAGCAAATTTGATTAAATTCTATTGGCTTAGTTCATGATTTTGTACCCAAAAAATAAGGTGACATTGTATTTATTTTTAAAATTCTTTATTTATTCTTCCAAATCAATTTCATCCCCTTCAAAATAATCCCATCCCGATGCAATGCACTTATGCCAACGGATTTTCCAATCTTCGAAACACTGGTTGTAGTCACTTTCCGGGATGGCCTTCAGTTCCGTCTTCGCTGCGGCTTGAATCTCCTCTATCGTATAAAAACGGATCGGTCTTTTGAGCTTGGTGAACAGCCAGAAGTTGCACGGCGCCAGATCAGGTGAATACGGTGGTTGTGCAACGATTTGGGTTGAGTTTTTGGCGAAATAATCACGAATTACGAGGCCCTTTTTTCCAAAAAACTCAATGTTTTCGGTCACAGTCGAGATTTGACGCGATTGAGGCCCAAAACATCCTTTAAAATGGTATTGGCTGAGCCTGTCGATATGCCAACTTYATCAGCAAGGTCTCTAATTGTTAATCGAGTTTTTCAACACCAAATCTTTGATTTGTTGAAAGCGAGCTTCGTCGGTTGAGGTTGATGGTCGCCCAGGACGCTCTTCGTCTTCGACACGTTCACGGCCGGCTTGGAACTCACTATACCACTTGTAAATATTTTTTTTTTAGAAATAGACATCTCATCATCAAAGGCTTTCAGCACCATCCTCAACGTATTCGCAGCAGAAAATTGATTCCATAAACAAAATTTAATGCAAATTCTTTGCTCAACAAATTTCACAAAACTCAGCTCACAAAACGACACGTATCTCAAATAATAATGAATATTTTGCCATAGATGTAAGTACCAATCTAAAAAAAAAAAAAATAATTATCCAAATCCTTCGACGCGCGCAGTTTAAATTCAAATGTCACCTTATATTTTGGGCACAATATTCAATAAATTTGCATTAACCTCTCAACCTGAATGGAACAAAGAAGTTCTCCTTTGTAGTTTATTTAAATTTGCATCACGTTACCCTGATACTTTTAAAGGAGAAAATTATATTGTTTTATTGGACACCAAAGCGATAACGAACAATATAAAAAATTTACTTACAAATCCGCCACCCTGAAACACATACAACGCAAAATTTGGATGCAAAATTCTATTTTGTGGTAAAGAAGAAACTTTTTACCAAACCATTTATCACAATGAAATTAAAGTCTATTCATACCGCCTTTAACTTCGCATTTTAAAGAAAATATTTAGTATATGTTGTCGTAGTAAATTTATTGAAATTAAAACCTCTGATTTCACAARCRTCATCATTACATTGGTAATCCCCAATAAAATACCATTAATAGCATCATTATAAATTATTATTTAAGAGACAAATCTTCTTTCAACAAATATGTACTTATATATTATACATTGTATTTAAAGATAATTTATAGGCCTTAAGGCCCACACACACAAACAGGCGGAAATGTTCAACCAAAACAATTATATGTGGATGCTAAAGACGCAGTCGTTTCAAATATGTTTACAAAACAGTCAAATTGCTGCATATGATAGCCTTAATTATACGGGCTCAACATGGCGTATGAGCAATTTAATTTTATGCAAAAACACTTGGGTATGTGTTATGTGCCCAAACAATTTGCTTGTGTCTATGTACCAATGATAAATGGGGAACATATTAAATACATACGTGTCAGTTCTATGATGGAGTAGATAATCTCTTGATAAAAGTTTTGTGACAATATGTATGAGTGAGCCATAAAGTTCAGCAAAAGAATGGAAGTGAACGGAATTATGAATGAATTAATGATTTGTTTGTGTGTGAAGCATGTCAACTCAAGTATCACATAACTGGAGATCTGAAAGTTTTCATCACAAAATAAAAATTTATTTTTTGGAATACATATTTAAAAAGTCTGCCACATACTCTTCAATTAATTGTATACTATCAMAACATGTCGCGTATAGTAAAATAGATTTGATCACTTAATAGTTGTGTGTAACATATAAAACTTTTCGATCGAAGGTCCCATTTATATGAATGATTCGTATACACAAGCGATAGCTTGAATCTCAACAAAACACATACAAATATTCCTTGGCATTATAGTGCACAAAGTTGGTATCGCAGATGGGCGCAATCACATTTCTGCCACGGCCATAAATATTGTTAACAGGAAACCTATAAAATTCTATAACTAAACGTCGAAGTAAAATACAATATAGAATGGTTTGGAATRGCCATCTGCGTGTCRAAAATGGGACGTATAGCGAGTRGGTCCACATTATAGATTTTTAATTTAATAGCATTTTGTGGGTGGTGCAGCAGTGCGRTAAGGATAMTCTGTAGCAGTATGYTGCGAGATTACTRCACTGYAGTCGAAGTAAAATATAGAAAAAGTAGTAGAATTATTTCAGAGTTTTGTACCGTGCTCTATTACTTGGAGTAGCTAGTGTTCTAAACGGATAAGTCTGTGCTGATTGGCGGAGATAAACACAAAGTGGGATCGCTCGAAAATCGGGCAGCCAACCAGATACGAAAGTATATATTTTACTGCTCTCTCAAGTTCGTACAGTCTCAGATGATATTTATTGTTGCCCTTAAAATATTTCCATTTTCTACGTCAAATGGTTATTTTATTTTCCCGTTCTTTTCTCATAATATGCTTCAAAAAAATTCAGTAGATATGCTGGAAAAAGTAAGCTAAACCTTAGCTGCTCGTAAATTGACATTTTTAATCCAACAAACATTTTTTCACTCGATTCCATAAATTGTTGCATGCATTTCTGTAATACATAAAAATGTTAGCACGATTGCTTTTCTGGTGCATGCTTCTACATTTACACGTTTGTTTGAGTGCACGACTGTCGTTAGCAAATTACCAAGAAGTACCAATTGGCAATCGTACTGCTGGTTTTTATGACAGTGGCTTTTATGTTGTTTTTCAAGATAATTCCAAATTGTACATATAGTATTTAAAAGTTTCGATATTTATATGCCAATATTTAAACCAATCGTTTTTGGTCGTGATTTTTATTGAAAGATTAGTGTCTATAATCAAAATGAAATATTTAAATGCTTGCGCATGTTATTTATAAGGTAAATATTATTTGGAATAAATTTAAAATACTTTATAATATTACAAGTCATAATAYTGAAAGCACTAGTGACTATCTAATTATAACTTTCAATAAACTAAAAATGAAACTGGTTTCAGGGAAAAGGAAGGTATCCCCCTGGGAAGTGGTAACACTTGATATAGAATTTGCAAAATCAGATAATTTCTGAGAACTATCCGTCAACTCCAGACAGGCTGACTATTGAAGTAGTGATTTTCATATACGTAATAGATTCCCCCTTTTGGGGCACAGTCCCTTATTTCTCCTACTCGGTAAAGGGATGCCTATACTATTCTTGAGTTTACTCAGTTAATAAATTTCAAAGAATGGCCACTTTTTATTGATTAAATTTTTTACTTTTCACACAGTTTTCGTCAAATTGAGACACATACTTAAGTCTATATGTTTAAAAATATCTGCATCTAGTGATGCAATGACATTTCAGCGCACAAAAGAGACTTGATAATTACGAATACGTCTGTTATATCTACATATGTACTTGCTTGAGCGTGCGACAATAATAACAGCGTGTGTTAGTTCAAATGTCTCTAAATTCCGACCCTTTTACACTTATACCAATATGGTAGCTTAACAGCAACGAAGCGTGAATGCGGGAGCTAATAAATACGCACATATTAGGTTGTCAAACAAGTCTTGCGGTATTTTCGCTAGTTGGCGCTGAGCGGGTAGTTCTAGTTTTATTCGTCGCATCGGGTCATGCTATACCTTTTTGGAAAGCTCATTTTACGCGCTACCACGCGTTTGATTGATTGTCGTTTCTTTCAAGTCGTTCGTGAGTTATAGCGTCGCCAACGTGGAGCAAAATAAAGAGAAAATACGGCATATTTTACAGTACTACTACGATAAAGGCAAAAATGCATCTCAAGCCGCCAATAAAATTGTGCAGTTTATGGATCCTATACAGTTTCCATTTCCACTGCACAACGATGGTTTCAACGTTTTCATTCTGGTGTAGAGGTGGTCGAAAATGCGCGATAAAATCACTGAATTTGTCAAAAGGGCAGCAGCCGTAGCATCCGTAGCATCGGTCCAGATCTGGGCATGAGTCATCAAAAAAAAATTTTATAAACAATTGAAAATTCAATAAAAATACCACAAAAATACCGCAAGACTTTTTTGACAACCTAATATTATTGCTTGCGACAAATAACAAAATAGTAAATATTTGTCAATTATTTTACAGTATGGCTGGTTGTAAAGACCTTGGTGTCATTTTTCGTTTTCGTCACTGGTGAGAACAGTTTTCCCATATATTTTATTTCTCTTTACTGTAAAATTATACGGGAGATTAAACTGTAAAATAAACAATCATGACCCTCATTTGTCTATTCTCCCGACAAAGTTCAACTTTTGGAAGATATGGTAGTTGTGATGCTTTAATTTACAACCGCTCGAGCGACTTTCTTTTTGTTGACTTAAATTAACTTGTAAAAGTAAGACGTGTAGCAAAGTGATTTCTTTCGCCAATGGCAATCCATTTGTAGTTAGAACGTGCCCAAAGTGCCGAAAGTGCCTGCATTTCTAAGTTACGATTCCTTATTTGCAAGTAAGATGCTTTAAGTGACCAGTTGAATATTTTAATGAAGCGAAATTACACTTTTGCATCTCTGCATATGCCACCTTTTCGCAGCGCAGTACGCGAAAATGTAGTGAAATAAAGATCSCGCAAATAAAATAAAAGAAATACGAAGTTAAGTATGTGTAAGAAAATTGCTTTTTTAGAGATATCAAAGAAATGGTAGAATGGATTTGAGAAATTATCTTTCGGAGTATGATCTTCAACATCAGCTGGTTGAAAACGCATCAAATAAGTAACAAATTGGTCAACTTTTTATATTATTTGTAAACTCTTTAACAAATGAAAAATGTCAATCAAGCTTAAACTTTAACAAGTAAGGAAGGGCTTAGCTCCGGTGCAACCGAATGTTTTATACTCCTGCAACGTCAACCAGTGGATCGAAATCCAAGCAATTATATATATAAACAGCTGTTGACAGCTAATTGGAAACGCTCCCTTTTTTGCAGGTGGCTGAAGAGTATAAGGAAAAATATTTTTGATATACCGTTATTTATATTCTTAAAAGTCTTGCATTGTTCGTGTTACTTTGTGTACTACTAAATTCACTTTGTTTTGTAGTTGTGAAGTTATAGTTCTTTTCATTTTTTCCCAAATAGTAAATGCGTTACGATATAGAAGGCGAATTAAGTGAGACAGCTAATTAGAAACAGTTGTTTAAATAATTAAAATTCCTAAAGGTGTTAATTTTTGTTAATAATGGTATTGCTTTCTAGTACATGCTTAACATGCTTACTCATCAGCAAAGCAATTAAAAGTAAATAATATACAGTCCACTATCAGTTTATACATACAAAAATGCAGCAACCCTTATGGTGGTTATTGTATTCTTCATCATAAATCTTCAAGTGTCTTAGTCACACATACACACACACATACACACATAAGATGTAAGAACAATAAGGGCGAAGAAGTTATCGGAGTCCCAACATGCCTACATTAAGGGCCGATCAACCGAAATTGCCCTTCATGAGGTGATAAGTGTAATTGAAAAATCACTACACCACAAACAATACAAAATGGCTGCATTTCTAGACATATATAGAGGGCGCCTTCAATAACATAGAAGTAAATGCGATAATTAATTCTCTGGCGCATGGTGGCATAGATGACAATGTGTACAGATGGATACTATCGATGCTTGAGAATAGAAAGATTATAGCTTCAAACGGCGCTGTAACACAAACAAGTTATGTGAGTAGAGGGACGCCTCAAGGGGGGGTCCTCTCTCCGCTTTTATGGGTTGTAGCGCTGAACGAAATACTCCTCCAACTAAACGGTGGAGGAGTGAAAGCAGTAGCGTATGCAGACGATATAGTGTTGTTGGTATCAGGCATGTTTCCTTCAACAATCAGCGAGATTATGGAAAGAGCACTTCGAAGGTTAAACCTATGGATTAGGAGTTAACCCGAACAAAACAGAAGTGATGCCTTTCACAAGCAGAACCAAAATACCTCAATTTCAACTTCCGATACTAAACGGTACAACACTCACACTATCCCCTACAGCTAAATACTTGGGGGTGGAGATTGACACCAAACTGTCTTGGAAAATAAATATAGAAAAAATAATAAATAAAGCATACATGGCCTACTATACTCGTAAGAAAATCGTCAGCAAGAATTAGGGCCTCAAACCTAGTATAATCATGTGGATGTACGAGTATGTCATAAGACCTATACTTACATATGGAGCTAAACAAACAATATAACATTAAAAAATTAAATGGTATACAAAGAGCAGCATGTGCAGGTGTTACTGGTGCAATCAGGTCATGTCCGACTGATGCGCTCAATGTGATCCTGCATCAACTACTAATGGATATTTTTATTCACAAAACAGCAGCTATTGCAGCGATAAGAATAAAAGAATTGGGAGGTTGGAATCAGGAGAACTACGGACATAGTGTTATTCTAAACAAGCTCACCATTAATAAATCAGACTACATTCTCCCAAAGCTGGACTTCAATAGACACTTCCAGGAGAGGATCCCATCTAGACGAGAATGGAGACGAGGTTCAATAGGAGAGGAGGATACCATCTCAGTCTATACCGACGGGTCCAAAATGGACTGCGGAGTAGGCACGGGGGTATTCTCCGCTGATCTAGGCATATATCTCTCTATACATCTACCAAGCTCGGCTAGCATCTTCCAAGCAGAAGTACTAGGCATAGAAAAATCCTGCGAAGCCCTATTAGAAAACCACAAGAATACAAATAAAACAACTACATTTACGGATAGGCTAGCGACGCTCCTGGCCTTGTCTTCACCAATGACAAATTCCAGCGTAGTTCGCAACTGCAAGAGAGCACTAAGGTCACTAAAAGACAAGCTCCAACTAAACTTGATCTGGGTTCCCGGCCACAGGAACATTTTCGGTAACGAAAAAGCAGACGAGTTGGCAAAGGCAGGAGCTTTCCTCAACGAATCCGAGGCGGAGCTAATACCAAGCCCACTAGGATCGATCAAAGGAGAGATCAGCAGGTAATTGCAACAAGTTGCAAATAACAGGTGGAAAAACAGTACAAAATGCGCCATAACTAAACAATTATGGCCAACATATGACAGGAAAAGAACCAATGACTTACTAAATAGGTCAAGATAAAGTATTTACAGAATAACAGCTACCACAACAGGGCACTGGCCATTTGGGGAACACGCATCCAAAATTGGTTTGCCCTACAACGATATCTGCCGTGGCTGCGGAGTAGCAGGGAACAAGGAAACAATCTTCCACTTTCTCTGCGAATGCCCAGTTCTAGCACATATCCGACACAAAACACTTGGAATCCATCAAGCACCAAACCTTGAGTGGATTTCCACTAAAAGCATATCGGACATAAGTAGTTTCATTGAAACCACAAAATGGTTAGAGAGAGAAAGTGAAACGTAATAGCAGATCCAGGAGGTTCTACGAACAGTGTTTCAAAATGGCACATCATGTGCTAATTGAGTCCGTTAGGGCTGCACTCCTACCTACCTACTTACCTTTAGGTAAGACCAACACACTTATTATATGTTATGCGTTGGTCTGATAATTAATTTAAAAACATAGGCTAAGAATTTTGTATGAAAGRAGCTGCTCAACAAAAATAAAATCAGATTTRMAATACAATCTCAGCCGAAAAGATTAAYTTTATTGATATATTTTAYTTCCAGCCACCAGTGGTTAAAGAAAACATAAAAAAACATTTAAAGTAAAATTGCTGTGCCTATCACTTATTACCCCCCACCCGAGGAAAGGAATAAGTGACGCAGCGTAGCAATAAATTTTACTTAACAAAGAGTGTGTTTCAAAGTTGCGGTTTTAAATATATTAAAATGTATTATTGAAATTATTCAATGAGGAAACGCTGCAGCTGTACACCTACTCTTCGCTGCTACATTTTTGACCTTCGTCGGTCTGGAAAGATGTGCAAAGAAATTTCGAATAAGATCAAATGCTCAAAAATTTGTTTTGAATGTCCTTCAGCATATACAGAATTTCAAAACTAACTATTTTCAATATTGAACGGAAAGAAAGAACCAGTAAAACTTCAACAGAAGAGAAGGGTCTCGCGAAGAGACCCAAAAATAGAGTTCCACTGACATTCTACGCGAAATTGAAGACAAATATAATRACTAATTATCCAAGAAAACAATTTCCCGGAGTTTGGTTGTATCTGGACTTCACGGCAGGGCAGCACGCAGAAACCCACTTTTGACTAAAATTCATAGAAACGACGCGTAGACTTCGTCAAATCTTATAGGTCTAAGACAACAAATCAACGGAGGTATGTCGTCTGGAACGATGTAACAAAAATTAATTGCTTAGGCTCTGATGGTCGAAGGCATATTCGCCGTCCAAAAATTCAAAAACTTAATCATCCCTATATTCCAAGCGAAGTTGGGTATTGTGGAGGATCAATCATGGTTTGGGAATCTTTTATCTGGAATGGTGTTGGTCCACTTCATAAGATTAATGGAATTTTAAGCAAGGAGAAATACGGCGACATCCTTTAAAATGTCCTGTTGCCATGGGTTGAGGAAAATTTGTCCTGTTAGAAGGAAGATAACAATTATTATTCTCAGAAACTTTTTTTATTTTCATTGAAAAAATTCCAAATTTCAAATCACTATGTTTAATCGTCTTATTTTGATAATCAAACTTTGTCACAGAAGTTTTTAAAGTTTGAAAAGCGAACTTTATGAATATGTGCTGGGTATTTTTGAGACACGAAAATTAGTTGATGAAATTTCAGTTTGAATGCAAACACGAAAATTCCTATGTTAAATGTATGGGATCCTAAAACAAAAACCTGGCTTGAGAGACTCGAAACCCGCTCAATAGATTTTAATTATCTATTAGAATACGTAATAAACTTAGAATACATAAAATACTCGGGCCTGATCAAAAATTTCTATT
>NW_017537098.1:26886-28044 GCF_001853355.1 Bactrocera latifrons | reverse complement strand
AATTTCGAAGCACCCTAATATATTTTTTCTATATATAACTGATACACTGACAGATACGTTAGGTTTGTTAGAAATGCGAAAATTATTATATGAAGTTCGTATAAGAGAGTGGGCATAGTATCGACCCGATCTCATATTTTTCCCAATACTACATACTATTAACACGCCCATACTAAAAAATCAATTATATTTCTGCCGGATGTTCAAAAATCTTAATATTATGTAGTTATAAGGGGGTTAGTTTTCACTCAAATGTATCTATTTTAGACACAAGGATATGCTGTTATGACTAAAACTGTACAACTTATTCTGCAATTTTCATTAAAAGAACTCAAATATTTACCGATTTATCTGTATAGCAAAATCTGTATAATAAGTCAACGGCCAACTCATTTTCCATACATAGAATTACCATTGTCAGGACAAGATTTTATTTGAAAAACCAGCACGTTAAGATATTAGCTTATTTTGTACGGAAGTTGTAGCCAACATATTTATATTGCCTTTTTCATACGTGGCTGTTTTTGCTCACATTGCTACAACAGTTCGCTTTTAAGCGAAAATATGCGTTTTATTTGTCAACGATTTAGTTATGAGCTTACGGTGATCAACTAAAACACGGTATCCGTATAATCTTACTACGTTCCATGCAAAAGTACATATTTAACTCGTTATTAGTCAATGATTTCATGAATAATATTTGTGTTATCCTAGTTAATTCCAATTGGTTGTGAATTCAATACCGATTTAAGTACAAGTTTTGGAATGCCAGATGTTTTTGTATGTAGTTAAATTGTGTCCTTAATTAGTTAGTTAGCATTTGGTTATTTACTTAAGGGGTTGGGGGTAGTTAGAATTTCCAAAAAATTATTATTTTTTTTTTTTTTTTGCATTTTCGTTAAGTGTTGTATCCCAAAAATATTCTCTGAAATTGTACGTTGATCTGATAATTAGTATTTGAGCTATTCGACAAGAAACAAAGACAGCTTGGGCACTTCAAAGCTCTGGTGTGAAACTTTAAGCGTGTTTTTCTCAAAAGTATGTTCTTTGAACTGGTGACAACTGTAACTCGAAACCCGCTCAATAGATTTTAATTATCTATTAGAATACGTAATAAACTTAGAATACATAAAATACTCGGGCCTGATCAAAAATTTC
>NW_017537098.1:19372-26362 GCF_001853355.1 Bactrocera latifrons | reverse complement strand
AATAACATAACGACAACAGAGCTCAAGCTCTGACCTTACAGTCAATGAAACGACATCATCATATTTTTTCATTGCGTTCAAAATATTAAATTTTGTAGAAGTTTGCAAAAGTGTGGAAAATGCGTGCCACCACTTTACTTCTCAATTGTCTACACAGTTCGAAGAAGCACCAAGAAGTTATTCCACGTTGGATTTCGAGGCTGCCGTTGTTGTCGGTGTTAATACTAATTCCAAGATAAACGAAATTATTTACGACTTCGAAGTTATGACTGTCAACAGTGACGTAAGTGCCAAGTACCGAATGCGATGACTGTTTGTTTGATAACAAGAGATACTTCCTCTTGTTCTCATTCACAACCAGACCCATTTGCTTGTCTTTCTTATCCAGTCTAGAGAAAGCAGAACTAACGGTGGGTTTATTGAGGTCAGTGATATCAATATCAGCTGTACACGCTTATAAATGGTACTTTCTTTTTCATTTAGTTCTGCGGCTCGAATAAGCCATGTACCCATGTAGTACAAGAGATAAATAATACATATTTGCTTTGCAGCTAAGATTTTCAGTCGTCAGGAGACACATCGATGGTAATCATACCTTTAATTTTAGTTATATCCCCAGCTTTTTTAAGTATGCATAAATTGCTTAGGAAGTTTTAATTGGTTARCTATTCGCCAGTTTGTTAAACAACTAAGTTTTCTTTAAATCATGCTTACATAGAATTAAATTCCGGCGCAGTACTTATACTTAATACCACCGATATTAAGAGCTTATGAAACAGCGTAAAATCGTTAGATGGATACCGACAACAATCAAAATGGAGCGAGTGGTTACCGAAGTACGAAGAAGAAATAATTTGCGACTAGACACCATTCAATAATTTTCAATCATAACAACGCTCGTCGTGTTGTAAAACCAAAAACTATGTGAAAAACAGTAGCTTGAAAGTCTCGCCTAACTTCATTTATGACCGAGACCTTGGCYCTTCTTTCCTTTTTTCTGGACAATACAGAACGCTCTAACTGAAATATGATTCAGATCACAACAGGGTACCGAAATTCGCGAAAAAGATTGACATATATTATAGATTTAGATAAGACTAGCTTGGATAATATCATTGGACGGTATGCATAAATATACGTTCAAATATTTAAGACACAAACAACCGCCAGCATTTTGTTATAGATTCAGTAACAGAAATTAGTTTACTTGAYATTAAAGGAATTTAAAAAGGCTTCCTATGCTAAATTTGCAACCTTGTTGAAAGTTCAGTTCACCAGTAATGATACGTAGTATTTAATTATGCCTTTTTGTAGGTAGGACGGTGGATTTGATCCGTCCGCCTACAACACCAAACAAGCTAACTGCATTCCTCTTTGGAGGTAGTTTTCTTGGTAGAAATATTGATCTTCAAAATCTTTCGTCTCTATAATTTATTTTTCTAAGCATGAGGAGGATGGAGTCATGTGTAGAAGTTCACGCAAGGTAAGTTCTCGGGTCACCATTCACTTAGGAGTCGCCAAAAATGATTATTTTACATGTGGCCCACTGGGTAGCCTAAGAACAACCGTTTGAAGGCGAGMTAACGTGAGAAGGCGAAATATCCCCTACATAGGGTTGTATGCTGGGTTTGGAACCCGCCACGTAAAAAAGCACCATCAATGAAAATTTGCAACATTCTCAGATGCGAGACCCCCTTTTAATGACGACCATGGAGAACGAAATAAGTACTACGAATTGAGGGCATGCAGCTGAAATGTCCGGTCCCTTAATTGAGAAGGTGCCACTGCCAAGCTAGTCGATGTCCTCGTTAGAGTGAAAGATGATATCACCGCCGTCCAAGAAGTGCGATGGACGGGACAAGGACTGAGACGAGTGGTCCTTGTGGCATTTACTACAGCGCCCATATAAATGAGCGCAAGTTTGGTGTGGGTTTCGTGGTGGGAGAGAGACTCCGTCGCCGAGTACTATCATTCACTCCGGTGAATGAACGTTTAGCCACAATTCGCATCAAAGCGAGGTTCTTCAACATATCGCTGATTTGCGCCCACTACGGACGTCAACAAACACAAGGAAGGTCCGACGTCGAGAAGCTGCAATCACAACAGACAACCGAACGATTTTCTAGTCGGCTTGCACTCCTGTTCTCTGAGTGCACTCGTCAACAACTCGGTATACGGGAACTGTGGGACGGCATTTCAACTACTTACGTACAGCTGCAACCAAACGCATTGGTTTTCGGGAAATGCAAAAGAACAGCTCTTACGACGAGAAGTACCTTGTCGCAGCGGCGAGAAAACAGGTTGCCTATCTCGCAACGTTACGATCGACCACAACCGAGAGTTGAAGAGGGAAGAGAGACGCATTTACAGACAGAAAAATAAAATAGCCGAAATGCATGAGCATGAAGACCTTGATAATCTGGTCGACATTGGTAATGGTCGAAAATTGTACGAGAAGATGCGGCGGCTAACTGAACTTTTCAAGACCGGAGCATACTCTTGTTGAATCCCCAAAGGTGATTTCGTCACCGATGCCCAGAGCATACCCAAATTATGGAAGGAACGCTTCTCCTGCCTGCTAAATGGCAGTGAACATACAACGCCAGGAAGAGGCGTAGCCGATTCCCCAATCGATGRCGATGGAGCAGACGTTCCATTACCCGACCGTGTTGAAGTTCGAATAGAAATTACCCGCCTTGTTGTAGATTTCTTTGACCCAGCATTAAYACYAACAACAATGTCCGTCTCGAAATTCAACTCAGAATAACTCTTGSCAACAGGTGCTTCTTCGGACTGAGTAGACAATTGAGAAGTAAAGTCCTTTTTTAACGAACAAACACCAAAKTCTACTTCATCATTCCCGTCCTGCTAAATGGTRAAGAAGCATGGACGATGACAACRTCTGATGAGTTACGAGTTTTTGAGAGAAAGAGAAAGGAACGATGAGTTATACGCTAATATTTACATAACTCAGCGAATTAAAAGACAGCGGCTACAYTGGCTAGGACATGTCATCCAAATGGATGAAAACACTACAACTCTGAGATTTTTTAKTGCATTACGGGCTGAGGAAATTAAAGGAAGAGGAAGGCCTCCACTCCGTTGRGAATACCAACGACTGGCACGCTGTTGTAATTTTGTCTATAATCGCGTAAGTGGTGTCAACGCTTATAAAGAAGAAGAATATGCTGTGTCAGACAAGGGATTTGTCATTGCTTTTTATCAACCATATTTTCCATCACAAAAACAGCAACGACATCTCCACTTTGAGATCAATAAATTGATAAAACTGGATTAAAAATAATACAACATAAACTATGAATATATAAACTAAATTCGAATAGTATTTTGCTCTTTTTTTGGTCAATGTAATATCAAAACCACTGAGTTGGAAAAACATCAAACTATTTTGAGATGATTAAACTACCTCGTCAATTTAGTATGCGGTTCATGATCGAATCTGCTTACTAAAATGAAGAAAGCGTGTCCCAAAACTCTGCTACTTCATGTGCTGTATTGTCACATTAGAATGTTAAGATTTATAGCGCTCATTACTTTTCCTTGGCATTGTAGCCACCTGCTACAACTTAAACATAATTAACAGAGTTATTATTTCATCAAAAGTATTGGCATAAACCAACAGTGTATGCAAAAGACTTAAAATGTTAATCATTCTCACAATCTAACTTCTAACTGTTTACAAAAGTTTGCTAGCTCAACCACCGAGACAGTCATAACAGATTGCTTCGAATATTTATCGCTTTTTCCAAATGCTGCTTTAATAACATTTACCTGGGCCGTAAGCAAACAGAAAGGGGGCAATATAAGGTGATTTATACGGGTTTAACATGAGGTCACTAGCATCATTTTCGCTATTGTGACATGAATACAACTTTGAGCTTTATTTTAACTATACCTACCATATATCGAATGAATAACTAAATGTTAAGTTATTAAATATGAATTCAAATATTAAAGCTTTGTCGAAGTATGACGATAGTTTCTTTAAACTTTAAATGGTTATGAAATATTTATACACATTTGCCCTCATAGCTTAGCAATTGAACCTTTTTGCCATAAAGTATGCTATAAAACATAAAGGTATTCTCACATAAATATTTACCCCAAAGCGTGAGAATGTTAAACCAACCAACAAATTGGTTATTGTCGAGGACACCCACTTSTTTCCGGAGCTTGTTTCATTTACAATACATGACGTCATATAAATTTGGCACTTGAACGTGGTCATAGAGAACTCCTGTTGCACATCATAAACTTTCATAATAATTTAAATTTTGTTTGCTTGCACAAATACTATATGAGAACAGTTGAGAGGTTATATTAATGTATCGCTTTTTAGTGATTAACCTCCCTCTGTGTGACACAAAAATCTGCGAAAGAGGCGTAAAGAGTGAAAATATACACGAGAGGCTCAATTTCTGAAAATAGACGACACCTACACATACGCCAAAATTTATGAAATTGTTCCAAAATTTATGAAATTTATCAGCAAGAATAAATTCATAATATCAAAATCTTAGTACTACTGGAATAGTTTTTGAAGAAGGATTTCGTTGCAGCCGAAATTGTTTATAAAATTAATTATCATTTATAGTAAAAAGGTTCGACATTAATTGTTAATAATATTTCTCTATATTGTCGATGTACTGAGAATTACAGTCTATCGGTATATCAATAAAGCAATGACAATAGTTTTTTTCAAAGAATTTGCATAAACATTTTGAATAAAGATTTTTTTCTTGACGAAGGTGTTTTTTCTACAGTCTGCACAAAGCATATTAATGCAAACGTTAGAGTCTTTATAACTGCGAATTTAATTCTTGTCACGTGAGCCTGAAGAATTTGAATGAGGCCATTATAACAATTAATGTGGGCGACCACATGTTACCAACATAAAATCTGAAATTCAAATATATTTTGGCTGCGGAATACTATTTTGTGGGAAAGAAAAACGTTTTCACCGCCCGCATAATTTGTCGAAATTTATTCCTTAATCTAACTTAGTTGAATGTAGCTGTTAATTTGTATATATAATTTGCATTAGTGTATGCGATGTTATAGTACGTAGACGGGTTGAAATTAAATTTCATAACACACTCACACCACAACATTTACACTTTCTAACACCACCAGTGGTCAATAAAAATTGCTTGTGTGTTAAACAGCAAATGTGTGGAATTTAAGCAATATTAAGCATGTGAAAATTTGAAATTTGAAATTTTGCTACTTGCTGAAATATATACATTTCCTGAGAAATATAGTCAAAATACTTGAGTAATTTCTGCAACATATATGGCGACTTGGTGTATTTTATACAAAAGCATACTCGATTTGAGTTACGCATTTTTTATTCCTTCCTCAAAATTTACTCCTAAAAACAAATGCAATAATATTGCAAATTTACTTACATACAATATAATATATAATGAGTGTTGAAGGGTTATGAAATTTTATTTTCAACYTCCACCAAAAATAACCCAGGTTGATCAAAGTCAAAGTTTTTCTCAATAGATTTGTTTTTTGATTTGTATATGCCAACTCTTAAACTTATTGGAGAGCTGAGAATTTTAACCTAATATTATAAGCAAATAACACTATGTTCAATTCCCAAAGATATATGGAATCAGCAAGGAGATACTCTTTGTTCACGTATCAAAAAAGCTAAAAGAGAAATATTTATTTATTTTCTTATAATTTATTGCATACCTCAAATAAGTGACGTCATCTAGGCTATTATTATTATATTATTATATTTTTGTGCTTTGTGGATATTTCATTGTGATCATTTCGAAAATAGACCATACACAGCTTTTAAATATAGTAGTCGTGTTTAAAACACGTTAAGAAAGGCGACGCGCTTGCACTACTCACTATTGCAGACTAATATTATTTATAATATAGTCACGGCGTCTCTCCCAAATGCCCTAAGATGATTTGTCCGTTCGGAAGTAACTAACGCAGTTTACTAGAATCAGCCAGGAAATACTTTCAAGTGTTGGACAACCTTTACATTGTACGTTGTGAGAGAATTCCATGTTCATTATTCGAAGAAATCGTATTTGAATTGCGATATAATTAGGAAAAAAATGTACATGACAAACTTGTAGGAAATTTTATTTGCGATGCCATAAAATGTCTCTGAGAAATAGATGCCCTCTCTGTTTAACTAACTTAACTTAAATACCGTCAGCAAAATATACCATAAACAGCAAAGTCAATTAAAAGCTTGAAAATACTAATATTGGTTAAATGAGGGCTACGCCAGTTTCCAATTTTATTAATTCTAGGCACAAATACTCTTGTAACTCAAAACCAGGAAAATACTTTAAGGTTTAAAAGGTCAACCTGAAGATCGAAATCCAAGCAATCTTTTTATACATTATTTTAGGCCCAAAGACACACTGGTTCATTTTCATTGAGATAACTCACATATTGGCCGATATGTGCGGTACAAAGCCAGCCGGAATTTCGATTGTCTTTATATTAAGTATATGGAGAAGTATTGATCCGATTCAACCTATTTTTGACATACACACATACTATTATCAGAGAAGCATCATCCCTGAATTTCAATTATATATCTCAGATATTGGCCAATATTTTCGAACAAAATTCAACTATAAGTAGTAGAGTGCACTAATTCGCTACCTAGGGATTGAACAGTTTTTGTTGGATTCGAACCATTTTTGGTCAAGTTTTTTTTGCAAAGTTTTATTCCGTTATAATAATTGCTTCTTTATTTGTGTATTGGAAGATAAACGAATTAAGTGGAATTTAAAATTGTGCCATATGAGAAGTAGAAGTGGCTATTGTTTACAACATGACATCGAATTATAAAAAGAATGCCACGTACTAAATTTTGTTGAAATCGGTCAGTCGAGGCCCGAGATATGGGATTTAACCAAAAGGTAGGTTGTGCGATRCCCACCGTCCAATTTTAACACCGGCTCCTATAAAGTGTTCTAGTAC
>NW_017537098.1:11275-18834 GCF_001853355.1 Bactrocera latifrons | reverse complement strand
ACCCTATATCTATCTCATTAGTTTTAGGTAATACGTACAACCGCAACTGGTTGCACGAGTACACAAACACGTTCTATTAATTTTCTTAAGATAGCTGAAATGTTGTTGATGTCACGCAGAAGTTCAAAAATCTTTACACTACCTAAGTGTTCATATTTGAATACGGTAGAAAATTGTAATTGTCCATTACATATTTGCGCAGTGTGTTGTTTATTATTCAGCTGAATAAATATACATAAAAAATTTACATACAAATAAATAAATTATTAAAATATAYTGGTCATCCATTTAGGATGTATTCTTACAATAAACATTTAAAAATAATGAAAATCCACCCAAATGTTAGTCCTACATCATGCTTTCAGTATACTGGCCTTGATAACGGCTCTTAGATTCMATTATATCTTGTTCTCCTAGTTCTTCTGAATAAGCTCCCAAATTATTTTTGAATKTATCTAAATAAATGTAACATGTGCATCGTTAGAGAGATTCTACATCCGATGATGGAGAAATTCGTAACCATGTCTGTGATCAGCTCGTCATAATTGTCAGCCTTGTGGTTTCCATGAAACCATGAAGTTCCATTGCTAAGTAACTTCGGAAAAATTCCACAACCATATTTAATTATTGTTATTATACTTGTGTATTTATTGTTAGTATGCATATACATCATTTTCAAATAATTTCATATGGTACAATAAGGCTGTAACTTCACAGCACGTAGATACGTTTGAATTTAATTTTATGAAASATTTATTGCATCACATTTAAACTTTCTACTACTGCCAGCGATCAATGGAAATTAATTTTGTGCTAAATAGCAAATGTGTAGTACTTTTAGCAATAAGAAGCGCTGTGTGAATTTATTTTTATTAGTTTTATTACACTGAAGTTGYTTTGCTGAAGTTAAACAGGTCATTAGAGCAATACCATTCATATTTAGTAACAAGTAATTTCAAATTGCTACAATCAAGTTCTAAAATATAAGGGAATTAGTCTTTAAAGCCATATACTCAAATCAGCTTTGGTGACAGCATTCAACTAAAACTGTCTATGGAGGTGTTAAAGAAGTAGTCGTGGCAGACGTTACAAAAAATATTGATGAAAATTTGAATTTCTACAAATCCGTGACGTCCCTACATACGAAATTTTTTTATACGGGTGCGCCATTGCGTATGAGTAATGTAATTTTATGCAAGCACACAAGTACAGTATTTATTAAACACCTGAGCAATTTCCTTGTGTCAAATTCAATTTAGCAATGACTAAACGGCAATATGCTACAATGTCATATAGTCATATGTGTGTTTAGGTAGTTCAGTTCAATGTAGTCGACCATTTGATATGCTGTTGAAAAATATAACCAACAAGTAAAGAAAAGCTCTGTCCGTGTGTATTCGAACATTTTATGCTCCTGCAAATTGCAAAGAAGAAAGAACGCGAAATTTCTTCAGGTGCCGAAAAAATATTGTATTACAAATTTTGCAAAAGAAATAAGATCCATTATCCCGTGAAATCGTTACTAAATTACTCTAAAATTTTATATCTTCTAGACTTATAATGAGGGCACAATTAATATGCGACAGACTAATAGAATATTGCCAGTGGAATTTATATTTTTATTTTCACACTGTGATATATTGTAGTAATTATAAAAAAATGTGTTACCCTTCATTTGGTTGTCGACTGGCTACTGAGATATGTGATTTCACCTAAAAGTTGACGAAGCCACGTCCATTGTCCCAGTTTCACCCGGGTCCTATAAAGCTCTCTCAAGTCATCTCTAATGTAATGTCTCTGAATGCCTCTGGCGTATTTGATTTGCCGTGATTTTTGCAGTTTTTAACTGTCCATGGAAGTAAGCGGCGTCATGAACGGATTTTAAACTTAGTGCTTAGTCCTGKAATTTTATTAATTTCTATTTAATAGCGTTTTGTGGGCGTGGCAGTGCTAAGATTACGTCTATCTAAGAGCTCAGCCTTTCCTTTTTGTCATGAAATTCGAAAGTTTTTGTGGCGGAACAACAGTTGGATTTTGCACCTTAATAATGCACTAGCGCGAGYTTTTGAACCAAAATTCAACAAATATCATCGAWCAACTACCGTACTCTCCAGATATGGCCCAGTGTGACTTTTTCCTGTTCCCAAAACTCAATTTACCACCTGCAATCCGTTTTGCGAACATTGAAGGCACCAAAACTAATTCGCAACGAGAACTGAAGGCCATTACGGAATATAGCTTTAAAAAGATTTCGATGATTGGATTGTTCGTTGGAAGATGTGTTTTGCCTCAGAAGGGGCCTATTTTGAAGGGGATATAAATTTAGAYGATTGATAAGTGGTTTGTGTTTTAAAAAAGTAATTCGATTAGTTTACATTAGAGCGACCGTTGTTCTTCCCTTTCGTTGTTTAGCGCCAATTGGAGATTCYAAGTGTAATCAGGTCCTTCTCCACCCCTCTGTCGAAAACTCGCAACGCCGACTGATCAGATGTTCTCATCGCCCATGCCTCTGYACCATATAGCAGCACGGCGATGATSAGTGACTTGTTGAGTTTTGTCTTTGTTCATCGAGAGTTGGACTTCAAGACCGACCTTTGACCAGTTTGTGCTAACACTGGTTCCCTGATAACCGAAATTACCTAAGAGTTCAAAGTTATGACTGTCCATCAACAGTGACGTGSGAAGAAGCTTGAAATTCTGTCCCTCACTTCACCTATAGAGGAATGTAAAAGATGCGGTCACAACGAAGATGAATTTAATACAGAAATTTATGAAAAACACGGGCCTGAGTTGTAAAGCTTTATAAAAGATATGATGAATATATGGAGCCTAAAATCTTAAACTTAATCTCACTGTCTGATAATTTCAAATTCTAACTTTTTTAAATAAAAAACTAYTCAGTGTAAAGAGTAGAATTTGTCTACCATTATTAATTATTTTTTTTCTTTTTGTTTTAGTGGTCTATAAGTTACACAACTTTACCGTTTTAATAAAAATATGTGAAAAGCTCAAACATTTAATTATTCAGAGGGATTCTATGAAATGAATTCTTTACATTTCCATTGCTAATGTATAATTGACATAATTCAGCATTCGGATATACATCCATGTGTGCATGCTTGAATAATAGTCAACATTTTTGGTTGAATCGAGTTCATACGAAATGTAACATAAATGTGAATACAATTTTTAATTAAATATGCAAAATAATTTCAAAATTTTATAATGAAAGTAAATTCATGTAAATTCAACTCGCGGTCAGAACAATTGGATTTTGAGTTAGTTAATGCATGCAAGTAAATTTGGAGCCAATACATTTACAAACATTTAGCTTTATCCTGCACATAACACAAATAAATTGAGGTAAAATTTTTTGGTGTTTTCAAAAATCACAAAAAGATGAACCCACAAAATAGCACATTAGTCCAGGATGAAACCACGTAAAGTGGTTCAGTAAAATTTCTCAAGTTCACTGATTTTGAAAATTAACAGTTCATTAGGATAATTTGTTCGTCAAAATTCATGACATTTGGTTTTAACAACACTGCGCCGCATCTCATAATTCAATTAATTTATTGAGGGATCACTTCGGTGACCAGATAATTTCACGTCTTGGGACGGTCGCTGCTTTAAATATTTTATTATTATATTTACTATTATAGATCGTGTCATATCACACCGTTAGACTTTTTCCTATAGGGATATGTACAGAGTAAAGTATATGCAAAAAGCATGGCCAACGATTGGAATTTAAGTGTGCTCTGCCCAATCCACAAAAAGAGAGATCCCACAATCTGCGCCAACTACCGTGGATTAGGACTTCTCAATGATGACCTGTATGAGATATACGGCGCCATTGACATAGTTCAGCGAACTAAAAGATAGCGGCTACGCTGGCTAGGTCAGGTTGTCCGAATGGACGAAARTACCCCAGCTCTGAAAGTATTCGACGCTGTACCCGCCGGGAGAAGCAGAGGAAGAGGGAGACTTCGTTGGAAGGACCAGGCTCCGCTTCGAATACCCAATTGGCGCCACGTAACGAAAATAAGAAACGACTGGCACGCTGTTGTTAACTCGGCTATATTCGAGTAAGCGGTGTCTACGCCAATAAAGAAGAAGTAAAATATATGCGGACATTGCCGTTTCGATTCAGACCTTGCAACAACACATCACGCGAACATTATTCGAGAGACATAATCATAAAAAAATTATTGCCAGAGAGTATTCTTTTGAATGATAATAAGCATTTTCCATCAAATTCGAAATGAATCACCCTTTAAAATTATGTATCTAAATTACTGATAAATCGATTATCTTAAAACGTAATTTACATGATTTTAGTAGTTTGCTCAAGATCGAATCGAAAGAATGTTATGTCAAGCATTTCCCTACCCCTGGTGAGACATGTCTTAAAATAAATGCGCTAGGCCGCAACAACCTTAACTCTTGTACATTATGTAGGCACCTATAATAATGTTCTATTTTCTTCCAATGTATCCTTATTTAAGTTATCAGTTCACCGATACTTCGATTCACATATTTGGTAGCTAGGGACATGAATAAGTTTGCTTGGATTTGAAGAATTTTTGATCACAAAGTTCAATACTTCAAAGTCATTATTGGTGCAAAGTTKTATCTCRTTATATTRGCTATTTTATGATTTTTATACTGAAGAGTAAAGGAATCAATGTAATTAAAAATACCTAATTTCGATACCCAGTAAAWCTATGAATCCTATAGAAAAAGGTTATATGGTAAAGTAGTAGGTAGCAAAAACTTTTGAAAGTTTTGCATATTCACCTTCTTAACAATTTCGAAATTTATGTGAAATAATCAAATCTYCAAACTTTTTATTTTTATCTCCTAGAAAAATTGTTATCTATTATTACATTTTGTTCTGATCAAATACATAAAACACGGGTAAGGAAGTGTTTAGAATAATATACYATTTTTGAGTGAGTTTTTATTTGAAACATTTTATAGAATTTTATATAAGTATGTATAAATATTTTTCAGATATCACTAAACTATAAGGCACTTCCAATGCGACGTGAGTCACTTCACGATGTCCGTCACAATATATTGATTGGTTTACTCTTCGGGAGTGATGAAAGCTGATGACCATCAAGGCTATGGTAAGTGTAGAGCAGTAAATGAGCGTGTTCGTTATTTTATTGTTGGAATATTTCTGAAAGCAGCAAATAATATTTTCTATATGGTGGAGTCTTTGTAATTTCAAAAATATTATTAGAAATTTTAGCGATCTTAATAAAACTTAATATTTTGCTTCAAATTTTGAGGTATTTTGTCTTGCCATCGGGAGTAAAACCCTGTCTCTTCAATTACAGAGAGACGTTAGATTCCTACTAATGCAACTCAATTCGTCTCAACAATCTTAAGATCTATCTCTTAATCTGTGAACTCTAATACTAGAGTACTGTCAATGCAATCAAATGCACATTTCATGCAATCGGTCTCAACGTGCCGATACATCTACTACATTTGCAACATCGAACAATGAAATATATAGTTGGCATATCTTTGGAGTTTACGCCTTATAATCATTAATATATTCATTATACTTATTAGATGGTCATGCCACTTTATTCCTCAGGTTTTGTGTTAACGAATAAAACTGTTTGAAGAGTGTGGYAAAAAGACGATTCCATTTCCATTTTTACAATATTGACGTCACTAAAGTGTTACGTTACATGTACACTAAATTTTGTATAGTTATTAGAACTTTTACTCTAGCCATCGCTAGAGCAGATTATGGTTTTGGGGGGACGACCATAAATCAATTCGTGGCAACGTTCTGTTATATAACCATATGTTGCGTCTACGTATATTATAGAAATTATACTAAAGAGAATTCGACTAAAATATTCTTTTTTTGCAGGTTGCCAACTATGTCGCTTTTGACATCCCACAGCACACACTTGTGAAGGAAGTGCTAGGAATTAAAGATGAAGCTAATTAGGACATTTTTGGCAAGAGATACGAAAAAGTTACTTCATGGTTAAACGAAGAGTCGAAAGACACTTAATATAAATGCCAGAATATTCTAGGTTTTTAAATTAAAACGAAGTATGTTATCATTCACGCATTTATCTAATCACTTCTATTATTTTCCTTAGTAATTTACAAGTATGGATACACACTGTTTTTAGTAAAAACATTTTTTTAAGAAAGCAGCTACACGTTTCTTTTACTTCCGATGTTGCCAAAGAGGTATAATTTACAAAATATTGGTATTTATATACCATAATGTGAAGTTAGGACAAGGGTTTGCCTKAGAGGGTGYATAAAATKACCTCTGAGTAGTTGGAAGAGACAYTAAAAAGTATGAATTGAKKAGTYCATATTAAATGAAATGGTGGTGAGATAAGAAATGTAAAATTTGTTTGTGAAAAAATTCGGACAGAAAAGTGTTTGTAAAAATTAGATTAAATTCTATATGAATATTGACCTTGGGGAAAAAATTTATTACGACTACAATAATAGGTATTTAAATATATAACACTTACGATTTCTCTTGTTGCGTTTATTATTCGATGATGTTGAGCATGAGTACCGCCAAGTCCTATTGTCTCGCCAATCGGCAACTTCGGCATAACTCATACAACGTCTAAGGATTTGTATTTGGGAGTTTCCGTAATACGGATCCTTGGGTATGATCGCAAGAATTKAGACTTCATGTTTGTGCTCGAAAGGCTCTGGAGATATTCAAATACTCCTATGTGAAGAAATATTTATATTATTCATTTTATAAATAAAATAATGAAGAGTTTGCAAATATTTGAACTGTGTAATAATAATAAGTTAAGATAATTTTATTATAATTATAATTACTAAAAGTCCAAAATAAATTTGACAATCCAACTATTTACTTTAAGCTTTTAACTTTTACATTTTCTAAACAACTCAACTTTACTCTCACATACCCGCCTCACAACTCTATAAAGCACYAATGGAGAAGCTCTTGGAATTACGCATCTTCGAGCATGCTTCTTTATCCGTCTCTCACTTTTATCTTACTTTCGTATTTGACACTTTCGCTGAAAACGGTGCAATATTTGAAACTACTTAAATCAAAACTATTGTACAAAGATTTCAATACCTCAGTTCCGACCTCATTTGTTTGTGCTTAACAAGGGCTTATTGCGAAAGTTCAACTCTACATGCTTTCCGAACTTTTCCATTAAATTTCTATTTGATTTAAAGCTKTTATGAACGAGACATAAACAGTCAAATAAATTAAACTTTAAGTCAAACAATAGCACAACAATAGTAGAATTAATGGGTTTGAATGAACTTGTGCCACAATTACCGAAAGTGACAAAGTGTTAAGTTAAGTTGAACTTCCTAAAAGTTTTGAGGCATAGCAAACAGGATTATTGTRCAATACCCTTGCTAGATAATTGCTTTTATTTCACGTATTTTCCTTTACGCATTTGCCAACTGAAATAAAAGAAAATGCTCTCGTGGTTGTTAAGATAAGTATACTTCCTTCCACGCCACTATGCAAATTTTATAAAGCTCGATTATGAACAAAGAAT
>NW_017537098.1:0-10348 GCF_001853355.1 Bactrocera latifrons | reverse complement strand
TTAGGACTTACAAACAACCGTTATGTGAACAAAACTATAATACTCTCTTTAGCAACTTTGTTGCGAGAGTATAAAAAACAAAACAAGAAAAATCTTAACTTCGACTGCACTGGAGCTTTAATAATTTCATGTGTGCTTTCTATAGCATAAAGTATAAACAGTGAAGGCTATTATAGATTTTTATCTCGATGTGTGTCACTTCTCACTGGACGAACACTTTCTTCAGAAATTTTAGCGATAAATTGATTAATAATGCATTCTCAATTTCGGAAGGATATCTCATCAAATGAATAAGCTTCCCATACAATAACGTTCGTTTATATGATAGCTATATGCGCTAGGGTTCCGATTTAGCAGCGGCTTAAGGTGGAAAGAAGGTGAGCAATGTAATTGTTTGATGCTGTGTTTATAACAATACTCAACGAATCTGAAGGAAAAATTTTCGATTTATATGCTTAGAGGCCTGTGAGTTAATTGAAGTATTCTGATTACGAGTTTGATTTAAAAAATGTTCCATCACGTACAGCTATTTGTTTAAGTTCACTAAATGGTAGTGGCTTGACCCCTGCACCCCTTTTTCCCAAAAATAACAAGGAACTGCCTCTAACACCACAGTCGCGAAATGACTGTAAGCTAGTATAGATATAGAAAACCGTTAAAAGGGAACCTGGATAAGATTAACAGGAAATATTTGATATGGATAAGACTATAGCCTTTTTTATAACTAATTTTGATAATTTTGCTGTGTTCGTGCCCTCGATTCGCCATTTCTTTGCTTTCTTGTCAAAACGATAAGATGTAAAATAAACAACAAAGTTATCGAGTGAAATTCGTGAAAGAGAGTAGCAAATACCTCATATAAGTAGTATAACTACAGCAAATTTTGATTTTGGATCAGTTTTACTATTACAAATGGTTCGTCTGTCCGTCTGTATATATGCGAACTAGTCCCTCAGTGTTTAAGATATCGTTTTGAAATTTTGCAAACGCCATTTGCTCTTCAAGAAGCTGCTCATTTGTCGGAACTATAGCATATAGCTGCCATATAAACTGAACGATCGGAATCAAGTTCTTGTATAGAAAACTTTCACATTTGACAACATATCTTTACAAAAGTTGGCACACATTATTTTCTAAAATAATAATGTAATCTCCGAAGATGTTCAGATYGGTTAACTATAGCATATAGCTGCACGAAATTTGGTATGAGTTATTCTTCATAGAAATAATATAATATCGAAAGAAATTATTCAGATCGGCTCACTGTAGCATACAGCTGCCATACAAACCGAACTATCGGAATCAAGGGCTTGTACCGAAAACTTTTGCATTTGACGTGGTATCTTCACGAAATTTGACATGGATTACTGCTTAAGGTAATAATATTACGGATTACTATAGCGTATGGCTTCAATGCAAACTGAACACATAGTTACTAAACGAAATGCACCTGTGAAGGGTATATTAGCTTTGGTGCAGCCGAAATTAACGTTTTTTCTTGTTAAGACTTAAAATTAGAAACCTAATTTATAGCAAACCATACGTCAGAAGACATGTTAGCGCAGGATTGCACAACAAGATCGAGCATCTGCTATAGTTTGTTCGATTCGCTGGAAAGTAACGTTAGGCAAATCGAAGACAGCGTATCTAAAATTATATGACTCGAAGTAAAATTATAGTACTTCGATTTACTGAATGGCGCTGGTACTCCATTCGAAAAATGTATCACAAATGCATGACTCGAATATAGATTCATCAATATTCATGATGCTTTGAGTCCATCCAATAGTAAATAATTCGATTATGCATGGAGTCACTCATAGTTTTTCAATAATATATTTGCCTAAATAGACTGAGTGAAAAGTGTTTGTGTATAACGCATAACTTGACGTTGTCATGTATCAGATGTAGAAAGACAGCCATAGAAACCATAATTTTCACAACCTTCAATTGTGAGAAGTGGGAAAAAGACAAATGAAATACGTGTGCTTAATTTGTGTATAACCATATGATAATAAAAATTCAATGCAAATAGCAATTATGTTATAATTTTGTCTGTCTAAGTACCTTATTTATTATTATTTTTTTTTTAAATAAATAATCCTTTTGTGAGCATAGAATACTTGATAGCAGCTAGAGCGTTCGACAGATATTATGATTTCAGATATTTTCGAGAATGATATAATATARATGTAGATGACGAAATGGACGCATATAACGATACAGCGAAATCTACCATCTAACCATTGATTTTCATCTTCGGCAGTCAAAGGTAGTTTGGCGGACTTAACTGAAATCACTTACGCGCTTAAGCACCTTAGTTTTCACAAATACTTACACACATATATCACTTTGAGTAAAACAAAGTTAAGAATTTTTTATTAAGAATTTTTTATTTTATAAAATCATACTTCTGATACCAAAAAGTTGTTTGATGAATAATGTCCTTTTCGTGCTGTCGAGCAGCTTTGAAAGCGATGAAGAGGTGTTGTGTGTCGATTCTCCTTTCACGGGTCTTTTCCAAGATTTGGCGCATGGTGAATATCTGGTCGATTGTTGATTTACCAGGTATAAAGCCACACTGAAAAGGTCCAATCAGTTTGTTAACGGTGGACTTTAATCCTTCACACAATACGCTCGAAAGAACCTTATACGCGATGATGAGGAGGCTTATCCCACGGTAGTTGGCGCAGATTGTGGGTTCTCCTTTTTTGAGGATTGGGCATAGCACACTTATATTCCAATCGTTGGGCATACTTTCGTCCGACCATATTTTGCAAAGAAGCTGATGCATGCTCCTTATGAGCTCTTCGCCGTGAAAAGCTCTGCTGCTTTGTTGTTTTTCAGGCGGACAATTGCTATTCGAACTTCTTCATGGTCGGGTAATGGAACGTCTGCTCCGTCGTCATCGATTGGGGAACCGGGTTCGCCTTCTACTGACCTTGTGCGTTCACTGCCGTTCAGCAGGCTGGGGAAGTGTTCCCTCCATAATTTAAGTATATTCTGGGTATACTAGATCACCTTTTGGGGTTCTATGAATAAGCTTTATAAAATTTATCAAAAACTTGCTCTTGATTATGCTTGAATTATGCCACACGTTAATTCACAAACACGCCGCAGACACAGTTGTGATTGTGATGAGAATTATTTTCTATGAAGTCGATTAAGTGAGTTTGTGAGTTGTGCGAAAGCGCAAGTTAATTATATGTATGAAAATAAACTATGTAAGGCGTTTATTGTTGCTTTATTTTGGCTGTTCAGATATGTAATTATATGTGATATGATAAAGTAGAAAACTTTTTCATTTATAATTGGAAATAACTTTTTGGTACTAATAAGTAAAGCAAATGATTGGACTTCGATCAACTTTTGATATACTTTGGCTGGCTTTGAGGTTCTATTAAAGTAATATTGATGACTTTTCTTATTTGCAAAACATATTTTTCTTTTATTTAAGAAAAATTGGATCTCTTTGCGCCGTAAAAGTTGGAACAATTAAACCAACTTCTGCGTAATTTTTGTTATCATAACGGAATTAAAGCGGGTATTGCCWTTGTTATATGTAAATCATGTACAAACACAACCCTCAATCCAACACGTTGACTTCCTTAATGCAAAATAATACCTTCTAAAATTGATTTGTAGGGGGCTTTGTTGCGGCAAACAGTACCTAAAGCAAGCGAACATCCTCCAAATTTATCTTCTCGGTGTGTTCAACCACATTTTAATATTTCTATTTGTTTTTATCTTCCACATCACTCACTCCTGRAGCAACCTGTTTCGCATTTTAGTAGCTTAAATATTTCGTTCCTGCATCTGCTTGTCTACAGTCAATTCGTTTACTCAGTCAGCAAATTTGGTAGCTTTTTATATCTCAAAGTATTTACTTCAGTATTTCGATCCTTCCAAAATTGGTTTCGCATAAACTTAACTTGTTTCCTCTTATTTATATATCTCAATATATAGACCAGCCGTTCAGCTAGGCTTCACAGTGTTGTCATTATTTTATTATCTCACAAATTTTATTTTTTCGTACTAACAGATATGAGATGATATTCTTATCGTTCGATTACTTTTGCGCGGTATACTAAACTTTCAAAGAGGTATACTCATAATCGTTCAATGGAGGTCAGAAATGTTCAAGTAGTTTTCCAATAAGAATGAAATGATTTCTTAATAAAAAGAAACCCACTAATAGTTAATGAAATTAACATGTTTTTATACTCTCGCAACAAAGTTGCTAAAGAGAGCATTATAGTTTTGTTCACATAACGGTTGTTTGTAAGTCCTAAAACTAAAAGAGTTAGATATAGGGTTATATATATCAAAGTGATCAGGGTGACGAGTAGAATTGAAATCCGCATGTCTATCTGTCCGTCCGTCTGTCTGTCCGTCCATCCGTGCAAGCTGTAACTTGAGTAAAAATTGAGATATCATGATGAAACTTGGTACACGTATTTCTAGGCTCCATAGGAAGGTCAAGTTCGAAGATGGGCGAAATCGGCCTACTGCCACGCTCAMAAAATGGCGAAAATCGAAAACCAATAAAGTGTCATAACCAAGCCATAAATAAAGATATTAGAGTGAAATTTAGCACAAAGGATCTCATTAGAGAGGGGCATATTTGGACGTAATTTGTTTGGAAAAGTGCCCCCTACTATTTTTTCTTGTACATATCTCATAAACTACTATAGCTATGTCAACCAAACTCTACAGAGTCGTTTTCTTCAGGCATTTCCACATACAGTTGAAAAATGGAAGAAAGCGGATAATAACCACGCCCACCACCCATACAAAAATTATGTTGAAAATCACTAAAAGTGCGTTAACCGACTAACAAAAACGTCAGAAACACTAAATTTTACGGAAAAAATTACAGAGGGAAGCTACACCCATGCTTTTTTTAAAAATTGAAAATGGGCGTGGCGTCGCCCACTTATGGACCAAAAACTATAACTCAGGAACTACTCCACCGATTTCAATGAAATTCGGTATATAATATTTTCTTAACACCCTGATGAYATGTACGAAATATGGGTGAAATCGGTTCACAACCACGCATTCTTCCAATATAACGCTATTTTGAATTCCATCTGATGCCTTCTCTGTATAATATATACATATATTCATTGATAGCGGAATAAAACTTTACACAAATATGGTATTTGATGCGAGAGTATAAAATGTTGGGTGACACCCGAACTTAGCCCTTCCTTACTTGTTATTTATTGTGAAGTACAATCGATACAATTAAGTTCTGAGTGTACAGTATTCAAATGGCTTCCAGGGCTTTTGCAGGAACGAATTTGAGAACCCAATTTTCGAGTACTTTTCCCATTAAATTACGTCTATAATGAATAGCATGTTCAATAATGAGTTCTAAAGCTTAGAAAGGGCCGGGTTAATTGCTAAMGACCAATGAGTTCAAATAACTTCAAAAAAGTAGTCTAATAATGTGAAATCTCCACTTCTTGGAGACCAGTCAAGATAATTTTCTTTTTAAACCTTGTCTTCAAGTTGTTCCAAGACAAAACCAGCAAATTCACGACTTTTACGGTGATCCGATGGCTTCAGTTCTTGAGTGAGAATAATTTTATATGGACGGAAGTCCAAACCCTTTCTTAAAATCTGCTAGGTTGTGGTTTCCAATACGCCCAATTCTTGAGAAAATCTTGGAACACTTTCCTGAAAGGCAGCAATACGATCGGTTCTTTGTCTTCTTAGCACTTGAACATTGTGTAAAGGAAATATGCGCCTGAAATTTTTTACAATTTGACGAATAGAGAGCACAGGCGAACAATTATTATGATCATAAAATGGTAAAAGCGCACGGAAAGATGCAATTTTATATTATTTCGATAATAATATTGAAGAATTTGCAAAAGTTATYCTTGTGTATATATTTTACTGATAAACATTACTGAATACTACTAAATAAAAGGTACAGATCATGACGTATTAAAAATTACCTAAAGGTATTGTGCCCAGTAAGTAAGGTGACATTGTATTTATTACGAAAATTCTTTATTTATTCTTCCAAATCAATTTCATTATGCCAACGGATTTTCCAACCAATTCCAATTTTCAAACACTGGTTGTAGTCACTTTYCTGGATGGCCTTCAGTTCCGTCATCGCTGCGGCTTGAATCTGCTCTTTCGTATAAAAACGGTATCCCCGGAGCGGTCTTTTAAACTTGGTGAACAGCTAGAAGTCGCACGGCGCCAGRTCAGGTGAATACGGTGGTTGCGGAACGATATGGGTTGAGCTTTCGGCGAAATGATCATTTAATTCAAATTCTTTGCTCAACAAATTTCTACATCGCAAAAATCGAAAAACTCACTTTTAGGAGCTCACAAAACGACAGCTCACAAACAAACACTAATGAATATTTTGACATGAAATTTGACATAAATGTGACTGACAGTACAACCTAAAAAAAAAAAATAATTCTCCAAATCCTTCGACGCGCGGAGTTTAAATTCAAATGTCACCTGTCCAAAAAATTACATAGATTTACACAACTCAACAATGCTCTAGTTCTTTAAACCGTTCGAAAAGGTCTTAAAGAGCTTTCAGGTTTCAAAATAAAAAGAATTCAGTCGCTCGTGACCTAATTTGTAGAATACAAGGAATGGATTAGCAACCGAGTATGGCCTTGGCGACAGTGCGGTGCTAGCTAGTGCATTGTCATTATGAAGGATCACTTTTTTCTGAAAAGTAAGAGTAGTAGAGCCCTATGTTCACTACCAAGTAGTGGATAATTTTGCATCTCAGAAAACCGTTACATTAACCTTGAATTTAAAACTTCAACTTACAAAAGATCATCAGGTGGAGTCTATGATATCGATTGTACCTTAGTTCCGCGCATAATGGCGGAATGCCTTTATCTGCTGATAAAAGGACGATTAATGTTTAAAAAGTGGTAACTTAACGTTGTACTTGTGCTAGTTCCCGCAAAAGCATACATACATACCAGGTAGATTTGCCTGTACGTAACATACNTCAGGTGAATACGGTGGTTGCGGAACGATATGGGTTGAGCTTTCGGCGAAATGATCATTTAATTCAAATTCTTTGCTCAACAAATTTCTACATCGCAAAAATCGAAAAACTCACTTTTAGGAGCTCACAAAACGACAGCTCACAAACAAACACTAATGAATATTTTGACATGAAATTTGACATAAATGTGACTGACAGTACAACCTAAAAAAAAAAAATAATTCTCCAAATCCTTCGACGCGCGGAGTTTAAATTCAAATGTCACCTGTCCAAAAAATTACATAGATTTACACAACTCAACAATGCTCTAGTTCTTTAAACCGTTCGAAAAGGTCTTAAAGAGCTTTCAGGTTTCAAAATAAAAAGAATTCAGTCGCTCGTGACCTAATTTGTAGAATACAAGGAATGGATTAGCAACCGAGTATGGCCTTGGCGACAGTGCGGTGCTAGCTAGTGCATTGTCATTATGAAGGATCACTTTTTTCTGAAAAGTAAGAGTAGTAGAGCCCTATGTTCACTACCAAGTAGTGGATAATTTTGCATCTCAGAAAACCGTTACATTAACCTTGAATTTAAAACTTCAACTTACAAAAGATCATCAGGTGGAGTCTATGATATCGATTGTACCTTAGTTCCGCGCATAATGGCGGAATGCCTTTATCTGCTGATAAAAGGACGATTAATGTTTAAAAAGTGGTAACTTAACGTTGTACTTGTGCTAGTTCCCGCAAAAGCATACATACATACCAGGTAGATTTGCCTGTACGTAACATACGAATGACGAAAGAACTGTAGTTAGTTCATTGGTTTTCATAAAGCTGGTATAACGAGGAGTGCCGTGTTGCAGCGGAGAGAAAACAGATTGTCTACTTCGCAACGTTACTATCGACCACAACGTGGCGGGATGGAATAAATACCGAGAGTTGAAGAGGGAAGCGAGGCGAATTTGAAGAGCTTGACAAATTCTACGAAAACGTGTGGCGGCTAATAGAAGATCATACTCTTGTAGAACCTCCAGAGCTGATCTAGTGATCGATCCCCAGGGCATAATAAAATTATGGAGGGAATACTTCTCCAGCCAGCTGAACTGATAAGGAGCATGCATCAACTTCTTTGTGAAATATGGTCATACGAAAGCATGCCCAACGATTTGAATTTAAGTGTGCTCTGCCCAATCCATAAAAAAGGAGACCCCACATTCGAGCGTTTGTGTGAAACATCAAAGCCCATCAGCGTGGTATTAGCCATGCCATATAGTAGCAGTGATCGATTCAACCAATTAATGACTGATACCATACCAATAAGTTGGGAATAATTATCTCGTGCCTCGTTCACGTAGCTACCGAAGCCAATAAGAGTTTCTCTGACCGTCAACACCACTGCTGTTCAAGTCATCCACTCCCGTATTTGATATCTATAGTATTCTATGTTCGCTCCGATTTGTGTGCCTTAATAACTTTAGCTCATATAAATGCCATAAATGAGAAGCTCTGCTTATTTGTTTCTAATTACATTGTAACGAAAAGATACTCGAATTGGAAGTAAAACGCAAATATTTAAATCTTCATCAATATTTATTTTGTGACCTTCAAAGTAAGCCCCACCAGATGTAATACAATTCTGCCAACAATCTTTCTAGCCCTTGAGACYCTTTTTATAAGCACTTTTTGGGATATCATTCAGCTCTTTCAGCWATTTCAATTTTTGGAACAAGAAAAAATCAGACGGTGATTGATCGATGATATTGATTGATATTTTCGACCATCTTTGAAGCCTTTGAACCACGCGTAGGCTTATGTTTTTTATAGAACTAAATCACTGTAASTTAAAAATACAAAGTTTGAGAAAAAGTCTTTGTTCGCACTATTAAGGTGTGCCAGCTAAAACTTCTGCTATTGACAGATCACGCTAATATGTGGCATAGTAATTAAGGACAGTCCTTCCAACTTATCACAGTACATGTTTCTGAAGTACCATTTACCCGGGCAATTTAATTACAATTGCAGGGTACCTTTTTGGCTCAATGTATTTAGTGGGTGAGGTCTTGTGATTAATCTCGCATATAGGTTTGTACCTTTCAGGATATCTTATTGTTAGCTATTTTTGGCTGCTTTGATGGATTCACCTATTACTGAAGCATAGCCTTACTCACGTACGGTGGGCGCTTATTTATTTTGAAGTTTTCCGCTGAAAGCATAAAAGCAAAGTTTAGTATGTGACATGGATAAAATATACATATGCCTGTTTTTACATATTTCATAGTTACAAAGTTGCGAATGAAGCAAATTTGTAATGTCTATGTTTCGTARCATTCTTCCGTTGACATTCAGCCAGTTTGTTTATTTGCGTTTTATACTACACGTGCGCTACAGTTGCCTACTTTGCTTCTGAAATTATTTCTAGTTTGCTTGATGTCATGTGTATTGATTAATATATGAGTTACTTTAAATCGTTTTTGTTTGTCACCATATAATGTCGGTTTCATTACTTATTCTACTCTGCAACTCTGTTTTCCTTTTGTAAACAGTAACAATATACAACTTCTGCCAGTTTTTGCGACAATACCGTAATGTTTTCACATGTTATGTATTGCATAAACTTTCAACATATCGGAATAATACTCTGTGCAATTTGATGGAAAATGTTCTATCCGTAAGCTAAGCAGAGGCACTTGAACGAGTGACACCACATCCTCTAGGGAACATCTGGGAACATCTAAACGACTGTCAAATGTGCGTGTGATGCGACGTTTGCGCGCCACTTTTCGAAGCCACTTCCGTTGGCAATCCAATTTTGCAAATACTTCATGAGTGCCAGCTGCTCTGTTCGATAAACGCTTATCATTTAGAATGGATTTCACAAACAATTACAGTTTAATAGCGTTTGTCACATCGTTGTTTCATTTAAATTGTAAGTTAAAGTTAACTTAAAAATTTCCAAATACATATTTGCAATCTTACTTCGAACTCCCCAACTTTTGTAAAAYTCTTTCATCGATTGATATTGGCAAACACTTATTTTCAATACCTTCTGATTGCATTTGAAAGTCTACATTGTTTACGCATTTGGCTTTGTGTTGGCGTCCTGTTCAATCCCACGGAAAATGACATTCGACAGTAAATGAGTATCTATGTACATTTGTTATACATTCTCATTAAACCGCGACGATTTCTATGTGTATTTGTGTCTGTGAATTATTTGTTTTGATGTATATTTATTCCGTTTACTAAAGGATAAAATATTTGCTCATTTAAGAATTTTAGCAAATAAGAGTAGATAATCATTAGTTTACCATATTTATGAATCTAATACGGCCCGCTCATGCTGATTATTAAAATTTAAAAG
>NW_017537097.1:217371-218336 GCF_001853355.1 Bactrocera latifrons | reverse complement strand
ATCAAAGAGCTCAAAATATGTTGAACTGGAGGTGGCTGTTGCCCTTTTTGATGCCGTGATAACTTTACCATCATATTGACGAATTTTCGTTGAATTAAAAGTTGGATTCCACCAACTGCCACCAACACAGCCTAGACTTTTTCTTCCTCTCTGCCGTGAACTATTTTTCAGTGATCACAACGTTGTGATGAGAAGTGTAGTATGATAGTGTGTGTGTCCATCGTTTGATCCTGCGATATTTCACGAATAAACTGAATCACATGCAAACAATTTGAGTAGTTTGCTCAATTTATGCAAATCAATAACTGCACACACTTTACCTAAGCCCAAATGTTCGGTCAAAATGCGATAATACGATATTTTGGTGATGTTCAATTCCATTTCCATGAATTTCAATGATGATTTCGGTTGATTTTTGATGAATTCACTCACAGTTTCGTTGGAATTTCCGGTGAGCATGGATTTTGTGATTGGCTCATATGTTGATCGCCATTTTTGTCCTCTTTGAAAACGTTGAAACCACTCGTGCACTCTGCAGAGGGATACGGGATAGACAATCATCGCCATAAATTTCTTTCAACATTTGAAACGTTTCGGTAAAAGTTTTACTAATTTTAAAACAAATCTTAAGGTTCGTTCTTCGTTTTTCGAARCTCATTTTCGCAGCGATAATACAATCATACTTACACTTCAAAYGCAATAAYTCCYCTTYCAAATTCTCACTGGACWATCGATAAAGATAGTAAATTCTACGCACCAATCAACATATAGATTTCGCCACCAGAGGGCGCTAGATTCAAAAAGTCCTGTTTAAGACACATAAGCACATAAAAAAAAGCTCAGCTCCATGATAAGAAAAAKACGTGTGAAAATTTCAGATCGATATCTCAAAAACTGCGGGACGGATTAACAGACGAACGGACAGTCGGTCAGATAGACGCACTTGGCTAAGCCCATTTAGGTCG
>NW_017537097.1:192234-216926 GCF_001853355.1 Bactrocera latifrons | reverse complement strand
TTCTAATTTATTTTCATCAATTGAGTTGTGCTTCTAGATGCCTGCCTTTATCAATAGGTTTCAATATTTTGGGTATTATTTACATTTTTATTAAAGCTTCTTTCGAATGTTCCATGCTCAATAATAACGGAATATTTACAGAAACTATAGGAAATTTTAAAATAACGAAACTATCTTTGAATCAAGTGTGGCATAAATTTGACTTATTCTGGTATTCTTGTTAATTGAAAAGAATCTACTTTTAACTGTAGGCCACTCTATAAAGAAAAGCTCTCTTTACTGGCTAAAAGTGCGCAACTAGTATAAAGGCCTTCATTTAAAAATTTTTATATTCAAGATTATAGTATTCAATAACGGTAAGTAATATAAAGTTGACGTTGAATATATATGTAAGTATGTACGATGTAGGTACATATATATAATGTTGCTCATACGCCATGCCAACACCTATGCAATATTAGAAGGAATCTCATAAGTGAATATGAAATACTTATTCAAAACTATAAACATTACGTACGTTCTGTCCTAACGACCACTATACGCTCACCATTTTACTTGGAAATGAGTTAGTCACTTATGTAAATAGCCATTTGGTGCGACGTTCTGGAATTGTTTGCGATGCATTTGCATATGACGCAATTTCTCTGTTTAACTGTTCAATAATGTACTAGTTGATTAATTGATCCGAAAACTGTTTTTTTATCGATTACAAGCAAAATTTTATCTTATTAACTTTTATTACAGGTCGTAGACTAAATTGATTTTGTTACTCTATTTTATTCCCGCCAGCGAAATTTTTATTAAAATCACACTTAAATAAGACAAATCTCATACAAACTCAATTGAATGGGCACAGTTCAATTTATTTAGTTGATGAGCAAAACATCAACCAGAGTGTCGAAATTTGCCTTATTGAATTAAGGATATGAGGATTGGTCCAAGGTCTAATTCCCTTCATAATTTAATTAWTTTAAGGTTAAGCTTRTTCACTTTGTCTCASTAACATTYTACTCATTTTGCGMCGTATTTTGATARCATGTATCTCGACCAAYCGACACGAGTATCATCGACGTCRTTGTAAAAAATAATCGCGTGRAAATGTTCGCGATTTCATTCCATTTCTTGACCGAATTGAATATTGAAGTAAACAACACATCGATCGTTGCGCAGTGCGCTCGTAAGCTCCAGWCATCTGTGYCGCAAGAAAAGCATAAGCGCATTGCGAAAGGTTGTTAGACGATCGAAGTGCCATACGTTTTTAGAGCGGGGGCACAAACAATTCAATATCTTTTGAATGGTATGAATAAACAAAATTTTTTTTGCAGATTATTAAAAGTGAATATTTTCCGTGTTGTGTCACATACTTTTCAATTTTTTGTAGCGTGACTTGACACTTAAAAAATTTCAATTGTTTAACAAAAAATTATGTAAAATATTATAGTTGAAACAAAAGGTCCTTAAAAATATTTGTAATATAGCACGAACATTTTTCTTTAATTTCACAAAATTTCATCGATTTATATCCAGTAATTTATGAGAAAATAATGTTACAATTTTACATAGACCACTTGAAGTGGTTTGACCCAGTTATTATTCTCGGAMACTTTTTTTATTTTTATTGAAATTTTTAAAAATTGAAAAGTTTCTACTTTCAACTGRTTATTTTTGAGAAAGGAAAATTAATTGTTGAAATTTTAGTTTGAATGAAAAAACCAAAATTCCTATGTTAAATGAATGGGAACCTACAAAAAAAAAAAAAACATTGCGACCCTAAGAGTTAAGCTACAGCACCTGGCTTGCAGGAGGATTTTTGGTTTTGTCAATCACTAAGTATTGAAGGAGTAAGAGTTGCAAAAAARATTTCAACACTTTATGTATATAATAAAGTTGTCGCCCAATTTTATCCACTTAAAGCACAAAATTTTCTCTCATATTCATTGAGAAACTCACATGCTGGCTGATATATTATATGGTTTATAAAGTTACCCGGAAGTACGAAAATTTTTATATTATGTACAAAATAAATAAATAAATAAAAATAATAAATAAGAAGAAAATATTTCGGAAAATATGTCAGCTAAAGAATCTTGGTCYATATCTCAGGTGGTTTTATTGTAATATATTAATTTGTGCTTGATTCGTATACTACCCCTGGCCTAATTTTGGCGGCGGATTCTATTAGACTCTTCTTACGCATCTCAGGTGTAGATCTTAATGTTTGTAACGGATTTATTTATTGATTTGTTGCTCTTTCGGGGAGTTACCAATCGATTTCACCTATTTCCACAATGTCAAGAAACATCTGTGTCAAGTGGGATCAAGCTACTTTAATTGTTACTCAACTTAAAGTTTCCCCCGGCCGAGAAACGCACGGATAGACAGTCTCCGGATTTCAACTCTACATAGCTTTATATATGTACATATAAACCGTTATATATATCGATTACTTTTAGGTGATTAAAACAACCGTTAGGTGAACAAAACTATTATTTATCTGTACGATTTATAARTTAAGAAGAAATAGATAGTTAGACTTGCTTGAGTGTAGCTAAAGKATATTACGATGCTAACATATTAATTTGCATAAACTATCTGGACTTTTGGGAGTGATTTGACCCCACACCCCTTTACTTCAATACTTCTAAAAACTTGTGTATTTTTAAATTGTGCTTTAAACTTATCCATAATATCACTGCCCATTTTGAAAACAACTTACAGAAATTTAAGGTGGATAATGAAAAGTATAAAATAATGTAACATTTTATGTAAAATAGGTGCGATTTCGGTATACAAGTTTTGCTAATCAGTTACTTTCGTTAAATTTAATATTGTTGCAATGCGCCGTATATGTGAAAACACATGTGAACATTTTGTGCAWATTTGTTTAATTGCCCGAAAGCAACTTGTATTTTGTTACATCGTACTCGAATCTGCATACATATATTAAGTATTTAGCTGTTCCGCATACTCAGAATTTATTGCGGTTGTTGGATATTTGTTGCCAAAAACATTCAAAGTTTGAATTTGTGGTAAAATGTTGTAGCAAGAGGAGGGCATATTTATATAAATCTTGATATACCATGCCAATAAATTACAAACAAAAACGATGTAGATAGRGATATATCAAAGTACATATGTACTGTTGGCGAAAAATTCCTGATATCTACATTTATATTTGTTTTTTTTTTTTGTTTTTAAACAACAAAGTAATGCAAATTCGACAGAGAGGTAAAGCTCGCTTCAAACTGGATGGGTGTGTGGTGTAGCGGACAAAGGTCGATGGTCTAAAAATTATTCAAACGATTGTATTGCATTGCAAAAGCTTGGGTGGAGTAGACTCCTAAAACTAGCMCAAACTGCATCGTGATTGGAATATCGCAAGAACTGTAAGGGGCGTAAGGTAGCGAAGTTGTTGGATTGAAGAAATTTGTTAAAGTTACTCATTGCGTAAAATTGGATGTTGAACCCCTACCGCCGTGAACAGCCAAAGCAAATGGAATTTTCACGTTTTCTACAGTTTTAACGTTTAAAATCGTTTAAACTTTCGAGGGTCCGCAAATCTTTCTTATGACAGTCCACAGATTCACAACGATTAAAGTTTTCTAAATACAAAAATCAGTATCAACCTGTCACGGTAACACAAAAACGTGTTTCAAATTCCACTCCAAAGTAGTGYATAAGGAAACGTCAACAATTTGTTTCCAATATTAAATTCACTGGAAATTATCTATTCTTGCTTAAAATAATAAGCAGATTGTTGAAACTTGTCGTTAAAATAATGTTGCACACAAAAATGTAATCATGAGSTCGCAAACCACTTAAGTTGAATTTATTTTAAATTTTAAAACTTRGCCAAGTAGCAAAGTAGCGCTGCTTATGCAGCGGAATTGAAGCACTAGAATGCTTTAGCGTATATTTCTTGTTTGTTTCCAGAGTAATAAATAAGGAGTGCGCTCGGGAGTAACCGAAAATTTTATACTTTTACAACTTAAGAAATCCCTCYAAGTCACTATTAGCGCAAAATTATATATTGATATATGGTATACTGATTCGAATTAATGTGACTYATATAGGACATATATATAGGATTTTCTTTAAGTGGGTTTTATGGGCGAGACAATAGTCCGATTACGTCTATCTACGAACTTGCCTTTACTTTTATACCAATTAATACGTGTCGTTTGATCAAGATATCTTACTCAAGTTACAGCTTGCACGGACGAACGGACGAACAGAGAGTCATTCCGATCTCAGCTTGTCCCGTTATCTTATAACCATCCATATAACCCTATACTTATATCGATTAGTTTTAAGTGATACAAGAAATGTTGAAATTAGTTCAACTATTACACTCTGTGGCAACATGTTGCAGGAGTGTACTAATATTAAGAAATGTGCTTAAAGCTGCGGTAMAAAATATAAAATCTTGAAAGAAACTGCAATTGTATTGGTCGAAGCTGGCAGAATCGTTGCATTTTAAAATGCTAACAAAGGTAAATGGGAAAGTGTTTATAGAGAAGGGCCGGACAATACAAGAAAAAACAAAACAAGCAATAAATAATGTYGACATATGGTAGCAGAATATGTTAAATATTTTTTAACATTAAAGATTTTTTGTTTTGCGAGTTATGTTTATTACAAAGTAACATCCACAGAATTGATTTGTACCCCACTGAGATCTGCTTTCCAGAGTACAAAACTTTTCAACTGAGAAGAGAGTCAACGAGTGTGCGCTCTTCATTTTTTAAGTAAATCCTAGTTTGTAGAAATGGAGATGAGCACAAAATTTGGTTTAAAACATTGACAAATGACTCTTCAGGAGGGAACTATTGTATACTTTTTTATTGTTTTATACACATTTTTACAGTTCTTCAAAATTTTATATTCTCTTTAAGAATATTAAGTTTAGGAATTTATGTAAATGTGAACTCAATATTAAGATAATATTTGTAAAGCTAAAGGAAAGGTTGCAAATAAGGCATTAAAAATATCCAAATAAACATTTCAATTAAATTGTTTTATTTAAAATCGCAAATATGCGACTAAAAACTAAAAAAAATTCTGTCWCAAGCGTAAAATTAAGAATTAAAAAAATCGCAACCCTAGCTACTACCAATTACCGGATTTCTCTACTATCTTTCATTGCATATAAGTACTGACTTTTTACATGAAACAATCAATTTTTTCTTAAAACCGAAATAATGATCGACTGGATTTAGTATTTTTTGGTGTATTTAAAAAAGCAGCACAGTTTATTTAACGGGTTTATACTAACTTTTGTGTACGTTATACTTCAAACAATTATTTAACTGGATAGTAACATCTCTTCAAGGGACTTGCTACTGAAAGTAAGTAGGTCATTGCAGAATTGATAACGATTCAATAACGATCAATCAACATAAAGGTCGTGGAGGGCCGTATGGGAATACACATGGTTTATGCAGAGTGTTACTCCTACGGCATGTCACTCCCACGAAATACAAAATGCAATGTTSTAGAAAATGCACATCATCCTTGTAATTGCTTTTTAAACATCAGCTTATGCTAGCAATTACACTTGAGAATGAGTTAGTCATTAATGTATGTGGTCATTTGTATTGGTAAGACTGTTGTTGTAGTTTGTAGACTTTTATGAAAATAAAAGCATTATTCGCATTGCCACTTTAATCCTTAAAAGACAACAATTCAATAAGTGCATAATAAACTATTGTAACGTTGTAGTATTTTGTATAATTTTTTAGAAAATAATTCCAGCACAAACTAACTGTCAACAGTGACTTGGGAGCCAAGACGCGAGTGCGGCGATTCTTYGCTTGATGACAGAAGATATTTCGTCTTGACCTCGTTCACTGCKAGATCCATTTGCTTTGCTTCCTTATCCAGTATGGAGAAAGCAGAATTAAAGGCGCGGGTGTTGAGGCTAATGATATCAATATCATCGGCGTACAAYAGCAGCTGTACGCTCTTATAGAAGATTAATTAGCTCTGGAGCACGTATTATTTTCTTCAGCAATAGATTGCAGAGGTCAAATGATGGAGAGTTTCCTTTCTAAAACCTCTCTTGGTGTGGAACGGCTGGGAAAGGYCTTTCCCGATTCTTAAGGAGCTTTTGGTATTGTGCAACGTCAGTTTATATTGCCGTATTAGCTTTGCGGGGATACCAAGTTGAGACAGGTATATACAGGCAGTTCTTKTGTGCTGTCGAAGGTGGATTTAAAATCGAATCTACACAAAATTACCCCTGTATGTTAGCYTGTCAAGCTCTTCGTACTCATGCATTTCGGCCTCTCTTTTTTATCAGCRAATCCCTCTCGGTTCCTTCTTCAATTCTTGGTACCTACCACATCCCGCCCGAACTAATGGTTTCGGTCGTAGCTTTACGTAATGAGCTTGAAATGCCGAGAGCAGGAATGCAAGTCAAGTAGAAAATTGTTCGGCTGCCTGTTGTGATTGCAGCTTCTCGACGTCGAACCTTCCTTGTGTTTGTTGACGTGCGTTTTTTGCTAGAGGCGTTGCGCATGTTCGCTGCAACAAGAAAGTGATCTGAGTCAATGCTAGGAGAAGTTTCGCAGCATGTATTTTACAACGGAAAATTCACAGAAACCGCAGTAAGCTTAGTGATAGCAGAGGTCCTGGATATAGAAAACGTGTTCAATAACATCCAGCCTAATGCCATACCAAGCGTGCTTTAAGAGCTAGGCATATCTGAACCCCTCAGGAAATTATTTGAATAGATTGAAGAGAGCCACCTCGAGGATCCGTTTTTTGAATTTTAGCAAAGAATACATTTTTATTATATCTAGCAAAGAAGGGGGTACATGTTGTGGCCTATGTAGATAAGGTGGCGATTTTGGTTAAAGGTAAATTATCGAATACTCTCGCTATCGTTACGCAGGAAATATTAATAATATATAATGATATTATTAAACGCTGCGAACTGAACATGAATACTAGCAAGACAGAGCTGGTGTTATTCATTAGGAAACAATAGATTCAAAAAATAGCGTCCCCATTATTAAATGATACCAGGCTAATAATAAAACACAGGAGACTTTCATGGAAACCAATCGTAGGTATAAAGGTTGTTGAGGCCGATGATATCAGTATCATCGGCATACACCAGCAGCTGTACGCTTTTATAAAAGATTGTAACTACTGGATTAAGTTCTGCAGCTCGAATTATTTTCTCCAGCAGCAGATTCAAGAAGTCGAACGATAGAGAGTCACCTTGTTTGAAACCTCGTTTGGTATCGAACGGCTCGGAGAGGTTCTGACGGAGCTTTTGGTGTTGATCAACGTCAGTTTACACTGCCGCATTAGTTTCGCGGAGATACCAAATTCAGACATCGCGGCATAAAGGCAGCTCCTTTTCGTGCTGTCGAAAGCAGCTCTAAAATCGACGAAGAGGTGGTGAGTTCTCGATTCTCCTTTCACGGGTCTTTTCCAAGATTTCGCGCTTGGTGAATATCTGATCAGTTGTTGATTTTCCAGATCTGAAGCCACACTGATAAGGTTCAATCAGTTTGTTGACGGTGGGCTTTAATATTTCACACAATACGCTCGATAGCACCTTATATGCAATATTGAGGAGGCTTATCCCACGGTAGTTTCCGCAAATTGTGGGGTCTCCTTTTTTGAGGATTGGGCATAGCACACTTCAATTCCAATCGTTGGGCATGCTTGCGTCCGACCATATTTTACAAACAAGCTGATGAGTGCTCCTTATCAGTTCTTCGCCGCCGTGTTTGAATAGCTCGGCCGGCGATTTATCGACCCCCGTTACTTTGCTGTCGGATAATTGCTATTCGAACTTCTTCATGGTCGGGCAATGGAACTTCTGCTCTATCGTCATCGATTGGGGAATCGCGTTCGCCTTGTCCTGGCGTTGTGCGTTCACTGCCATTCACCAGGCTGGAGAAGTGTTCCCTCCATAATTTAAGTATGCTCTGGGCATCGGTGACTAGATCACCTTTGTGGGTTCTGCAAGAGTATGCTCCGGTCTTGAAACCTTCTGTAAGCCGCCGCATTTCTTCGTAAAATTTTCGGCATTACCCCTGTCGGCCAGCTTATCAAGCTCTTCGTACTCACGCATTTCGGCCTCTTTCTTTTTCTGTCTGCAAATGCGTTTCGCTTCTCTCTTCAACTCTCGGTATCTATCCCATCCCGCACGTGTTGTGGTCGATCGTACCATTGCGAGGTAGGCAGCCTGTTTCTCTCCGCTGCGATACGGCACTCCTCGTCGTACCAGCTGTTCTTTTCTACTTTCTGAAAACCAATGGTTTCGGTTGCGGCTGTACATAAAGAGTTTGAAATGCTGTCCCATAGTTCCCTTATACCGAGTTGTTGACGACTGCTCTCAAAAAGTAGGAGTGCAAGCCGAGTAGAAAATCGTTCGGCTGTCTGTTGTGATTGCAGTTTCTCGACGTTAAATCTTAATTGTGTATGTTGACTTGCGCTTTTTGCTGCACAGAGGCGTGTGCGAATCTCGGCTGCAACAAGATAGTGGTCCGAGCCGATGTTAGGACCTCGGATCATGAGCACGTCTAGAACACTTCAGACGTGTCTTCCGTCTATCACAACATGATCGACCTGGTTGGTGGCTGTTCAATCCGGAGACAGCCAGGTAGCTTGATGCTGGAATCTAATACTACAGATAACCGATAGGCAGCTCTCATAGGTGCGCTCCAAGCGCTCATACATGGAAGGTATCTTTGGTCACATCGTTCTTMTCTTCCRTCGGGACGTGCGYGCAAATCAGCGATATGTTGAAGAACCTCGCTTTGATGCGGATTGTGGCCAGACGTTCATTCACCGGAGTGAATGATAGTACTCGGCGACGGAGTCTCTCTCCAACCACAAATCCCACACCAAATTTGTGCTCCTTTATATGGCCACTGTGGCCTTGATCTCTTAGTTTGTCTAATAACTTATTCTACAATAAACAGGTGCATAGTGGATCCTTGGCAACAATTATACTCTGGGAAAGAGAGAATTTATATGCCTCTAGTTACTTGTTGATAGTTAGTCGACAAATATTTTAAAAATTTAATTGAGTCTCGGCGAAGCCAACCCCTGACATGCTGCTCTTATCCACTATTAAAAATCAAAAGGAATTACATAAGAACTCTAGTAGGASTGCTWATAGGTCAATGAMTGATAGGCAGACATGTSAGCCRACTAGGAACAACATTTAATGACTRTTATAGAATATGACACAGGTAGAAGAGGAGCAGACTATAGCGCATCTTCCATGCAATTATCGTACGAGGATTGCTTGACGATGTCTCGGAAGTTGAACATGTAAATCGTTTTGTATTGATAAACTTCATCAGAAGTACAGGGTGATTCAGAGGGAAGGCAATRGTGTGAAGTAATATTGGTCCCGGTGGCATAATTGAGGCTTTTGTTTGTCATCAGATAACCACTCTACCTATGTATGTACATATCGTCATCTGTAATGCAAAATAACGTATCATCAAAAAATTCGAAATTGGGTGTGTTATTAATTACGCTTCACTACTTCAAATTACATAYATAATATAACATATGTTCTCAGGTTCCGCAGTCAGATATAAATCAGTTTTAACAGATATTATAATTTTGTTTCACTCATGTTCCATTTTGTTTCGTGTTTCATTCATGCCATTGTAAGTTTCCGAAAATATTGTAACGTTATTTTGCATTTCAGTGACGATATGTACCTATATGCATATAATCCGAGTTTCCCTGACGACCTACTGCCACTACATCTTACCATATAACATAGCAACAACTTTTATATATACATGTATCTATTTCCATTGGGTTAAAAATGTTTCTTTAAAATCATTTGTCACTGAAAAATTTATTATTTTTAAACTTTTATATGTTGTAAAAAGCTCTGTGTCATTGCTGAGTTTTATTTTCTTTACCTTGCATTTGCACTCAATTSTGAGGTGAAGCTATTTATTTTTTTCTCACCCAAATCAATGTCACTTACCCTTTTATTACAATTTTATGCGTGTGCGCCAACATTAGATATTYTATTTGGCAGTCATGATGTCTACTAACTTAATATAATACTAAGTGCCCCTTATACGGCTAAATTTTATGTTGAAAAGATAATAAAATAAGAAGGCTTTATAGGATTTTCGTATATTCACATTACAATTGTTCTCGCTTATGGGCGCGTAACCTTTTATTTAAGAGTATGTTAAGATGATGAATGTAATATACACTTATCAAAATATAAGAATAATAGCAATGAATTTTCACAAAATTTCCATTGTCATCAAAGTCACTTCTTTCTCTCCTGACGTGCTCGTATGTGCTTCACTACTTTTTGTAATTTTGTGTTTGAGGAAATTTACTTTTGAGGTAAAGTATTGCACAGCAAAAAAAGTATTCGGGTTTTCATTCACCACTCTACGAAATACTTGAAACTGTTCCAAAACCTTATACTAAACAAGTAAGAAAATGCTAAGTTCGGATGTAATTGAACACTTCCGCCATTTGAAAGAAGTAAAGTCAAAGGTAATTAATTTCAGACTCTGGTAAAATATGAAAAGTGTTTCATAAAAACTTAACATTTATTATGGTCTATGCTCACTTAGTTTTAATTCGGCACTCTGCTTCTTCCACGAGTTATTTTTGTCATGTATACTTACATGTATGTATATATACTATATATACTATATATTATTTCGCCACTTACCATTCGACATGCTCGGACGACTCATCGAAAAATGAACTCAACTGAAAAAAATAAATGCAAAATAATGTCCTTTCGAATTATATTAAATATTTCCCTACGAAATTGGAAGCTTTTGTATTTTTTCTGTTGAAAAGTAGGGAACTTTGGTTGAAATCGATCGAGTTCGAGATAAGTGATTTCATTTAAAAGTGGGCGGTACCACGCCCATCGTCCAATTTTGATCCCATCTACATTAAACCATCTCGTGTATTTACTTCTTGATCACCATTGCTTGCTGGGTGTGGTGATATTCTCAATTGTGGTCTGATGTAGTGTCATGTGGTGAATTAAGCTGTCTTAGTAGGGTGCACTTTTTTTCCGGGTAAAGTGGGTGGATACTTAACTCATTTAAACATCAATCAAGTCAATATCCGCACTATCAGCTATAACAAAGAGGCAAAACTTTCCAAACCCGCAGGATGGCTTTCGCCAATTATGATACAAGCAAAAATTCTAATACAAGAATTGTGGCTAGACGGAACTGACTGGGATGAACAAGTGAAACCACTTAGCTTAGAAAAGTGGTCCCAGTTCGCGGGTAATTTGAATGATATCTCTCAGATACAATTCCCATGATGTATAAATAAGGCCCCAGAGCACAAAATCGAACTACATGGCTTTTGTGATACCTCTGAAAAGGCATATTGTGCCACCATCTATGTGCGCACACAATCCCACACAGGACACAAGGAAAAAAGGTCATAAAAAAAACTGACACATACGAACGCCAAACACTTTGAGGGTTTTACTATACTGACTTAGTAACATCACCCTGACAAGGAATTTCTCACCCCCCGGATAAGCTGTTGTATTGTGTGCCTTCGCTCTGCCTTTCACCATTAGAGGTGTCGATTTTGCTGGGCCTTTTTAGATAAAGGCGTCCATGCTAAGGTCTCCCACACTAATGAAAAGCTACGTGGCTGTCTTTGTCTGTTTAACGACAAAAGCAGTGCACCTCGAGCTATGTGCTAATCTGACAAAAGAGGCTTTCCTCGCGGCATTTGCTCGCTTCGTCGGACGACGCGGTCTTCCGCCCAAACTTATGATCGACAATGGAAAAACCTTTATCGGTCCTCAAAGAGCCACAGAAAAACAGTTTGTGGACCTTATTAAATAAGTCTCCTCTGAGATTGTACAAAAGTACGCTCACCAAGGCATTAATTGGCAATTCATTCCCCCAAGAGCTCCTCATATGAGTGGGGTTATGGGAATCAGCTGTAAAAAATCTCACTTAAAAAAGGTAGCTAGAAACTAAAAATTTAATTACGAAGAATTTACAACACTATTAATTCCCATTGAAGCCGTTCTCAATTCACGGCCACTAACAACACTCTCGCAAGACCCTTCAGCTCTCACAGCCCTAACTCCAGGGCACTTTCTCAAAGGAGCATCCATTCTGGCCACACTTGAGTCAGGCGTTGAGTAGTTATCTTTCTTAAATCGATGGGAGAGAATTAAAATTCTCCATCATAATCGCACTTTCCAATTATATACTACCTATGTATATTCAAATACAATTTTTTATAGAGATGTCTACTACACCAACCCCAACTGTTCGGTCGGCAACCACCGTGGCACGTACTGAGCCTATCCCTACTAATTCCAACCAACGCTATTGCATCATCTACCGCTTATGGTAGTGACTCACGAGCAGCCCCATCAACCACTGCAGTCCGCCCTGAGTCCCATCAATGGCGTCCGCACCATGTTGCACCAACCAGGCGTCGTCCAAAAGCGCCACAGCATCGCCCCGCTACAGGACTCAGCAGCGTAGTTGCAACTCTCCAGCAACTACAGGTATTGCTAGGCTGAATATTCGCCGCCCCCCTAATGCCACTACACCAATACACCACACATACAGAATCCACATTCCAGGACCCAAACATCAACACCACCCATACGCGAGACCACATCCACACATGCAAACACATACCACACTGGTCAAAAGGGTCATCGTATTAGACTTTTCTTCAGTCTCGTTTAGATCTGCAATCGAAGTCAACTTATCGCCGCTGTGATCCTCCCGCTTTCTCAATCATCATACGGATATAATAGCATATTTCCGCATATTGGTTTAAATTAAGATAAACTTGTGTTAATAGTTCCGCAATAAAAAAACGCCAAAATTAATTCTAATGAAATCATATTTGTTAAATTTTTTAAACAGATTAAAAACAAAATCGAAATAAATCCACATTGAATTACCCTTATAAGTAAAACGGGTGTATTRTTTAAARAAGTGGAAGTGGTAAGTATGTCAAAGACAAAAAATTCAGTGAGCACCTACTCAACTTACTCACTTTAAACATCAAACTATAAATAAAGGACCTTTTATGGCGATGGAAATTATATATTTTTTTAAATTATAAAACACTTATTGTTGCAATTTTTTTGTAGAAAATTATATGATCTGCGCATGCGATTCAGGAAACTTTTTGATAATTACATTATTGGAGTTTTAGTATGGGACCCTAACTTTTTGTGTAGCTTTCCAACAGTGAAAGGGGTAATTTATATTCTACGCTAATTTTTGAGAAAACCATTTAAACAAGGGAGTGTCTGGACTGACTGCAGTAACTTTTTATGAAGCAACGTTGAAGGAAATAACTGCGACACAGGCTATGCACTTTAACGCAACAACAACATGTTAGAGTGAAGACTGGCTTTCGCACTTTAACCACCTTTTGTGATATCTACAAAATACCGTTATTGGATGACCGTATAACGAAAGTAAGAAGAAGTATTGCAAGGTAACTGGATAGCTTTTTAGTTATTATTCTTACCGATGTTAACATTTGAATCTCAAGTATATACAATATTAGTAGGCGGATAAGAAGAATAGGGCCGAATTAAAAATATCAATTAATGTAATTATTTTCTTAGTATATTTGTAGTATATATTTAAAAMTATGTTTCTTAAACATCAAAGTGTAAGACTCCCTAGTTTATTGGTTACGTGCAATTCTGCTCACCTTCATAMACTTGTAATAGCTTTATGCAACAAAAAATGTTTTTTCCTGCCTTGACTTTTTACCATATACTTTTTAATTTAATTAAAGCTTCCATTTCAGAAAGAGTAATTTATGTATCTGATAAATTAGGAAATTCGTAGAAACATATTAATGATCTTTCTTGCAATTAACGAAGTCATTTTACTTCACTTGAATTGCTATTATCTGCCAAAGAGAATCAGTTTAGAATAGGAAAAAGTTAGTTATAGAAGCTTTCKTCTACCAATTGTAAATGAGTATGCATTAATGTGCAATATAATTGCGATTAACTAATATAAAGGAGTTGTTGAGTTAGTAAACATGTATTATCCATAATGTTACTTATACGACTTGTTAACGCCCACAAAATATATGGAGCAAMGAAATAAGTGTTTATAAAATATTTCTTCAGAACAATCCACACTATACACATAATTGCGATATAACGACCACTTAATAATAACCCTTTTAGTTATCAGACACTCACTTATGTAATTTGTATATAAGTATATTTATTTACTCACTTGTCATTGGTAAGACAATGCTGATGATTGACTACGGTGCGTTAGTAGACCTTTATGAGAAAAATAGCTATGTAGATATGTGATGCAACACAACATTATATAATATTACATAAGTTGATTAATTGATCTTTAATATAGTTTTGATATACACATTTCACTGGATATTAAGTATTAAAAAACGATTTCGTAATGATTTTTTTAATTTTTTGTCTATGTAGGATTTTTTTTGTGTTAAGAGCGATTCATCCCACTATGGTATTTTCGGGTAATACTGGAGTGCATATTTTTCCGAATATAAGGTTCTTTTATTTCTCGAACTGGTTTATAATATAACTTGTTACCCCGAACCACAATATTTCGAATTAAAAAAAAAACTTTTAGTTATAATTTAAAATAATAATTTTAAACCTTTTGAATATGTTCATAAATAAATATACAAAATTTTATCACTTCATAACAGATTRGARTTAATTTCCAAAAACAAAAATTCTCTTAAAGCCGCATATAAGTGAATGTGTGTGTATGTAAGTAAATAGCTTCACTCACACACACGTTTAATATGCGAATGCTGTGTAATATATATTTAATTAGATTCTGTTTTGACTTTATACCGAGTTAATTGGTTATTAACACAATAAAAATATAATAAGTGGTTATTCAAATTGAACGATTGATAATTGTTGCTGTTCACAACAATTTTTGTAACAAGTTTACACACATCTACAAAAAAATATTTAATACGACTTTAGTTATTCTCGCTAGGGGATGGCCTAGAACTTGCGGTTTGGATACCAAGACGCGCGGACCATTTAGAGGAAAAAAGTAGTTTAATTTTTAGAATGAAATACTCTGTAGGCATTTCATTCAAAAGAGAATATTCAGAATTTTTTTATACTCTTCCAATATCTTGCATAATGGTTTTGTTCACCTAACGGTTGTTTCTGATGATGAGACGAGTTCAGTTATGACTAAATGTCTGTCCTTCCGTCCATCTGTGTACGCAAGCAGTAACTTAAGTAAAAATGTAGATTTCGTAATGAAACTTTAAGCGTGTTCCTTGGAAAAAAAAGGAGGACGAGTTCATAGATGTCTGATATGGGAGCACTGATGTGCCCACAAAACGCTCTAAAAAAACCTATATAGAACAGTCATTCGGCACAGGGGATCGCAGTAGTTCYTTAAGCACCCCTACCAACAGAATCKWAAGATAACCCTATCTACTGCTCATATAAAAACTATTCAAAGTGCGATAAACCAAAGGTAAGTACGCCCCGACATAAAATTTTATACCCCAAGATGGCATTAGGGAGCTTTATAAGAGCTAAAAATAGGTAGGTAGGCTTTTTACCGTTTACTTTGCGATGACATTACATATTTCGGGATCTGCTCCAGCAATTTCAACCAAATTTGGCACAGTGTAGCACCTTACGACAAAAATTGCTCAAATAGAACCAGAACTCTTCAAGCCCCCAGATTCCACCACCTTTCCATATAAGGCTTATTTCTGGTTTAATGGCTTTGTCAGCAAACAAAATGGTCGTTATTGGGGTGACTAAAGTCTTCGTGTGGTTTTGGAAATCTTTTTTTTTTTTAGGTTTYGGCTGGGTTTTCTCCCCATTCTGATGATTGTTGACTTGTTTGCATATTAAACTCAAAACTCCATGTCTCATCGGTAGTTATAATACTCTCCATGAATATGGGATCGGAATTCGCACGACCAAGCTTGTCCAAAGAGACTTGTTTATGATACTCTTTTTGAAAAAAAGTTCGGCTTAATTTGAACGAGCTAGAGGCGTTTCATACTCAAAATATAAACTAAAATTATTCAAACGGACTTTCGACAAGCTCTCTTGCCATCTCTCTARCGCTTGTCTGAGAGTTTTATGCAGCATATTTTTCACTTTTTCAATCATTTTATCAGCTGAAGATGCCGAAGTTTGTTTAGAACGATCTCTAGACTGTCTCTGAAGGCATTGTACCAATTGTCGGCTAGTGTTTTTGATAAAACTGAATTATCGTAACCCTTGTCCAACATAAACAAAGTGGCTAATAGATCGTGCTCATATTTAGCACAATAATTAATGGCAGTTCTACCAACATTCCGAAATACATTTATTTTGAAATATCATTACCTGGGAACTACAATTTCCGGGTACTTTCATAGTGTATAGTGTGACGTTGTTTAAAGACATTTTACCTGGAATTTGATGAAATAGATGCACAAAATATCTACTTCCAACATGTTTTACGTCTCAGCATGAATATATTACGTGCAAAGTTTGGTGGCTCGTTGATTTTGAGAAATGGCCCAGTCAAACGGATGCCAAGTTTTTGCTATTAAACGCCTCTACCTCCAGCAACGCTCGAAGACAACATTCAGCAGAATTGCTACAACGGGTCGTCAAAGTTATATTATTATTATATGGAATTATATAATATGTGGTTCTAACAGGACGGCGCCATAAGCTACAAGTTTGGAGAAACCGTTATCTTACGAAATGGCCCAGTTAATTTGCCGCCTTGGTCGTGCGATTTGACGCTGTTAGACTATTTCATGTRAGGCAACATGATCTATGCAAACAAGTCAGCTACGATTGATGAGCTTCCTACGAATATCGAATGTGAAAAAGCACAAGAATCCTCCGATTTATGCTTCAAAACCGTCGGAAATTGAGTTCTGCTAGCTTGTTCGTGTGGCGATGCAAAAGAAATCGAATTCCATGCATAATGGCATCAAATGTACTTTTACAGGAATAAAGAATTTTATTGATATCCCTTACCGTTTTTGCTTTGTTGAAAAATAAACGTTTGTAGATAGATAAACGTTTGTTTTATTGAGAAACCCGTTAGTTGATTGTTTACTGAAAACATCGACTGATATGTAAGCTATCTTAATAAAGTTAAAATCTGCCCTTGACCCCATATAGTTAGCAAGCCTTATGTGCCTGAAGGTACTTCCCTGACTCTAATCTAAATTGCTAGAGTGTGGAATGTTTCCTTATACCCGAACCAAGCTCTTCCTTACTTGTGTAGCTATAGTTACACAACWAAGTTTTATCTTTAGTGTTTTCAGTATGGTGCAAATAACTAACATACATACTTTAGGCACATTTTATATTCCTCAACGTAATTTGTGCGTTTTGTTGAAGTCTTCTAGAAAACAACATCCAAARCAATAAAATCGACAAATTTATTAAGTACTGACAACTGTTTGCGTTTGCTTTTTAAGTCTAGTGCAAAAGGACAATGTCTATACTACGGAGGCTATTACTTTAATCAATGAGGTACATAGAAAACACAATTATTGGTTTGACCATGTACATGTGCTGGCAAAACTTTATATGTTGATAGAAAGATATGTTGTGAAAGGAACTTAAACTTAATTCTATTGTTATATTTTACTGAGCAAAAATTATATTACAATAATCCTGAAATGTTATAAAAGCTCGGTCAAAGRGTGGCTCGAAATTCATTATTGTAATTACCAATTCCATTCCAAAATATCGCTAAACCAATTAATTATCAAGAAAATGTTTTTATTTAGTTTCATTAAAATATCACGTWTTTTGACCAACCTAAAATGGTTTAAGGACGAGTTGATTGCAATAATTTTGACTAAGGTAACGCACACTCGTAAAAATATTATGGAAAATAGAAAGTGGTCGAGTAGGTCTTGAGATATGTGACTTAACCTAAATATGGGCAGTGCCAYGCCCGTCGTCCAATTTAGACCCCGGTTCCTCTCATACCATATCGGGTGTACAATTTAATGTCTCTGCTTTGAAGTGATAAAGTACCATCCCCTATAACACCATTAATCTCAGGGAACATTTCTCTAGCGGAGAMGGAAAAMTTTAAAATAACGCGRATTTCGGCGTTAGTGAACTCCATGTTTACACGTCTATAACTGTTGAACGCAATAACCAAACTAATCATGCATAGCGTCGTTTTGTAKGTTATGTCAAGACCTTTGAAAGATGAATAGTATTKCCAGATACGAGTTCTGTAGCMCTTTATATATAGCCGCGAAATTCAAAAGACAAAAATATTGGTTGCTGTAGCTTTTTTGGTTTAAATGATAAGTACATTAAAATACCCCTTGGCTTTCCGATTCCTTGTAAAAATTAGAGTTTTATAGTCGTAATTAAGTGCTTATTTATGGCACTTATGGTTAATGATGTTTTCTGGGCGTGGCACCCACATACAAAGTTTCATCAAAATTATTAAATGTTTTACTCAGTCCGCTTAGTTTTATTGTCTTTTTTCTCTCTTTATTTGTCGAAAGTGCGACAGGGATAGATTAAAGAGGAGCTTCGTCTTCTTCTTAATTGGCGTAGACACCGCTTACGCGATTATATTCTAGTTAACAACAGCGTGCCAATCATTTCTTCTTTTCGCTACGTGGCACCAATTGGATATTCCAAGCGTTGCCAGGTCCTTCCAACAGAGTGGGAATCTTCCTCTATTCCTCTGCTTCCCTCGGCAGGTACAGCGTCTAATACTTTCAGAGCTGGAGTGCTTCCGTCCATTCGGATAACATGGGTAGCCGCTATCTTTTAATTCGATGAACTATGTCAATGTCGTCATATATCTCATACAGCTCATCGCGCAAARGACCGTAAATTTTTCGCAGAACTTCTCTCGAAAACTCGCAACGTCGACTTTTCAGTCTCTGCATCAACGCCAGCAATGTATACTCCTAGAAAAGATTGTACCTTGTCGATCAAGTTCTGCAGCTAAAATTATTTATTCCAGCAGCAGATGGCAGAAGTCGCACCTCGTTTGGTATTGAACGGCTCGGAGAGGTCCTTCCCGATCCTGACGGAGCTTTTGGTCTTGCTCAACGTCAGTTTACACAGCCGTACTCGTTTTTCGGTTAGTTTAGTTTACCAAATTCAGACATCGCTGCATAAAGACAGCTCCTTTTCGTACTGTCGAATGCAGCTTTGAAATCGACGAAGAGGTGGTGTGTGTCGATTTTCCTTTCACGGGTCTTTTCCAAGATTTGGCGCATGATGAAYATGAGGTCGGTTGTTAATTTTATATGTCTAAAGCCACACTGATAARGTCSAATCAGTTTGTTGACAGTGGGCTTTAATCTTGCACACTATGCGCTCGATAGAATCTTATATGCGATTTTAAGGAGGCTTATCTCAYGTTAATTAAGCACACTCACTCTCATGTCCAAGGCTCCATGGATCGTTGTATKAACAATGCTAATTCTTTTTCAGGTAGTAGTGACTTAAATTAGGAAACAAAGTTGATAATATTAATTTCTTCTATCATGCATTTTCATTGTTTCGTAGCTGGTGKATATAGACATGATCAAGCTACCACAGCTCTTTTACGAATGATCGCAGTTGATAATATGCCTCTGTGTACCACAGAAATACCAGGATTGAGAAAATTTATTAAAACACTACAACCGTTGTATCACATACCCTGTGAGCCAACTATAACTAATGCTATGAGTCGTAAATATCAAGATTTGTCGAATAAAATAAAACTTGAACTGCGACAGACTGAATCTGTGTGTCTTACTACTGATATCTGGACTCACCAACACACAATGAAAAGCTATCTTGGCTTAACAGTTCACTATCTCAAGGGTTAGTTACAGATTCTATTTTCAAAAATCAATACATTCAGTTTTAACTTCAAATATCTAACTTTATTGACATATTAACCTTTCTTCACAGAAACTGAGATGAAGACTGTTGAGCTGGGCGCTTATCTCATGGAAGAGAGGAAAACTATAGAAATAATAAAAAAGATAATACAATAAACAACAAAGGAACTATTAAAAATGAGTTCGGCGATGGGAAACACATTTCGTGTTTTGGACATGTAATAAATAATATTGGTCAGCGCCTTATCGAAGTTAATATTACTCCATCTGCATCTGAATCTCAAAATCARGTTTCCGACTTACCCGACTGATGCTATCTTGCAGACTTATTACAGATCATACTGAGCAATCGTCATTGCGTGAGCTATTGTCAAAAGTTAAAAAAATTGTCACATTCTTTCGACAAAGTGAAGGAGCGACTACAGAGTTGCTGAAATTACAGAAGCACAAAAAGGATKAAAATTCTCGTCTGAAATTAATTCAGGAAGTGCGACCGAGATGGAACTCCTGTTTTCAAATGGTTGACCGTTTCGTTGTGCTTGCTGATCATGTCAGTAAAGTGCTTTTACAAGCGAAGATAGAAAAATCTTCGAAAGCGAAGCCACCTAACATGAGCACAGGTGAGGAAATCGATGCGYTAATAGAAGTTCGTGACATCTTAAAACCTCTCTTGCGAGTAACGCMAGAAGTTTGTTTTGAGAAATRTGTAACATTGAGCAAGTGCATTCCTTTGATTTSAAGTCTTAGAAAAGTAAGTTSCCATTGTTAAACTAGCAAAGCTATTGCMATATTATCTTGTTTTAAATTTTTATTGAATGAATTGGTTTTATATTTTACAGAAGATTGAAGATTTAACGCCAGAAACTTTAATTGGGCGAMATTTGAAAAATAGAATGGTTCAAGACATCGAAACAAAATACGGCAATATTGAATCTGTAAAACTACATATACGCTTGTGCAACATTGGTTGATCMTCGTTATAAACAGTTTGGTTTTCAAAGTATTCGRGATTCTGCACGAGTGGTAACTAATGTCGGTAGGTTGATTATGCAAACATTATTTGATTATTTCTATGGTTTAGTTTAATATTAGTATAATTTTTTGTGTAGCTGATCTTGTCAAGACAGAACGAAAATTAGCATTGGCAGCAAAAGCAACGGTGGCCGATATTGACTTTCAAGATGAGATATTAGCTATTCAAGGTCCAGAAGCTCAGAAAACGAACGATGACAATGATGATATGTGGTCTTATTTCGATAAAACTGTGAGTTGTTGTTCCAACCTTGCAGATTCTGATGAGGCTGGAGGATTACCAATACAATTACGACAATATTTGACACGCCCGGCTGTCAATCGGAAACAAAATAATAATCCGTTCACTGTGTGGGAAAGTATGAAATTTGAATATCCATATCTATGAAATGTAGATAAAAATTACTTGCCAATGGTTGCAACGTCTGTACCCTGTGAGCGATTAGTTTCACATGTGGAGTCGCTTATCACCTCAGCATCTTAATAAGCTAATATTTTTAAGCTCAATCGGGGAAGAAATGTGGTTTTCGTAGTTATTTATTTTAAATTTTTTTGTTTTTTAATTAAAAAAAGCAATTTTATTATCCAATACCAAATTGTATGCAATAAAATCATAAAATACTTTTTATAATATGTTAAAAACTTAAAAAATATGACTGCACGTTTATAATTTAATAAAATATTGATATATCTAACGAATTTCGTGTACGAGTTCCTTAATTTATAAAAAGTCGACTTAAGTTACAAATGTCGAATATCAGGGTTGATTAATCTTCTTCTAAAATCGAAAAACTAGAAGTCGATTCCAAAGTCWAAAATCGATTCCGCTCGCGCTCGTTCCATCTCTACCTCGCAGCTTTGTTGTTCTTCAGACGGTTAATTGCTATTCGAAACTCTTCATGATCGGGCAATGGAACGTCTGCTAGATCGTCATCGATTGAGGAATCGGGTTCGTTTTCTYCTGGCTTTGTACGAGATAGGCAACCTGYTTTCTCTCCACTSCGACACGGCACTTCTCGTCGTAACATGTGTTCTTTTGCACTTTTCGAAAACCAACGGTTTCGGTAGCAGCTCTGCGTAAGGAGTTTGAAATGATGTTCCCTTATATCGAGTTGTTGACGAGTGTTCTCAAAAAGTAAAAGTGCAAGCCAAGTACAAAATCGTTCGGCTGACTGTTGTGATTGCAGCTTCTCGACGTCGAACATTCTTTGTATTTGATGGCGTACGCTTTTTGCTGCACAGAGGCGCGTGGGAATCTTGGCTGCAACAAGATAGTGGTCCGGGTCGATGTTAGGAGCTCGGAGCGTACGCACATCTAAAACACTGGAGACGTGTCTTCCGTCTATCACAACATGATCGATCTGGTTGTAGGCTTTTCGATCCGGAGACACCAGGTAGCTTGAGGTATTTTCTTGTGCTACAATCTAGTACTACAGGTGACCATATTCCGGTCCCCGATGAATTCGATCAGCCTCAACCCATTTGGGGATGTTTCATCGTGGAGGCTGAATTTATCGACCGTAGTGTCAAAGATACCTTCTTTGCCCACCCTGGCGTTAAAGTCGCCAAGCATGATTTTGACATCTTGGCGGGGGCAGCTCTCATAGGCGCGCTCCAAACGCTCATAGAAGGCATCTTTGGTCACATCGTCCTTCTCTTCCGTCGGGGCGTGGGCGCGAATCAGCGATATGTTGAAGAACATCGCTTTGACGCGTATTGTTGCTAGACGTTCATTCACCGGAGTGAATGAAACTACTCGGCGACGGATTCTCTTTCCCACCACGATGGTAATTTTTTGCGAATTCATGTTTTGCTTTTGGCCTAAAAAATCTACAAMGGTAGATATAAGATCCAAAATTATCAAAATATATTTCCTAAAGGCGTCGAGTATCAACTGATTCTATTGTTCTGTAAAAATGTAATATAATAAATAGGAACAATATTCTTGGTTGTGTGTGGTTTTTAAAGTACTTTTAAAATCTAGTAAAGGGAAAGTATTTTGTATGCTTAGTAAATACTGAAATCGCCTGAACAAATAGGTATGCTGAAAATAAAAAGAATGCGAAGTTTATAAATAAGGAGAGGAAGGAATGTATAATGTAATGCGTTTTTAAAATTGGGAGTTAAATTGTTTATGTAAAATTATTTTCAATGCTTAATCTCCGTTGTTTAACTTGCCTGCATGAATTAGTTGTTCAGACTAAGCGAATAGTATGAGAAYTTATCACTGTTTTTACAGATACCTAAAATTAAATCATTTCAATTTGCCGGATTTTCTTTTAATATTGAAAATACTTTTACGAGAATAATTGACCTCCACACAATCTCAGATATTGAAATATTGTCAAGATATTGAATTCGGTCAATTTCATATATTCATTTGAAAATTATATTGTGGCGGAAAACAATTACTCGTATGTGAGCAGAAAAAAGTAATATTTGTAGTTGTTGTATAGTCTCTTTCTATGCTAACTTTTCTTTGTGTACCCTTTTGGTTCTGTTTTGGTTAACAGTATGGCTTATATTTGTTACCGAATATATTTAAAGTCTGTTTGTTAGATGTATGTAACAAATGCATTTGTTACCGAATAAGTTAGCTATGAGTTCCCTCTGCTATTTATATGTATTAGCGAATGGACGTGTTATCCATCAGGTACCTTTAATAAGTACATGTGTTAGCGTTGCGGCAATATTTTTGTTACAATAACCAATTCCAATTAAAACAAAAAAAAAAAAAGACTACATTATTATTTAGCTCTATTTTATTGAAAAAAAAAAAAATATACTTACACAAGCCTTAATTTAAATGTTATAAATATTTTAACATACATATATGTATATATTTAGTTTTAATATAAATATATCACTTCAAACTCTATACTTAAAGAAGTAACAAGTAGAGTACATCTAACTATACAATCTTATAAACAATTAATTACAATTATATAGTAAATCTATGTGCATAAATAATATGACTTGAGCGTCGTTTGCGTCCACATAGTTGTCTGAAACTTCCGAAACTATGGGCAAACTACTCTTTGTTCCTTCGTCAGGATAATGCACCATGTCGTACCGTATTAGTTCAGCAAACTTAAAAGACCAATACCTGAAAGAAACAAGGTGAAGAAAAATGTACTGATTGAAATTTACTATATATCTTTAATAAAGATTCTTTTATATATAAAAAGTACGTGTCACATTGATTGTCCGCAATGGATTCCTAAACTACTGAACCGATTTTAGAAAATTTTGGAAATTGGGTGCGGTTCGAACCAACTTAAAAGATAGGCTAGTTAAGGTAATTCATAAATAAAGAATACAGTAAAAGTTCTCTTAATTGGACGCCCTATTAAGCGCAGATGTCCGCTTACTTTATTAACCATGGACATTGTTGATGTGCATTAAGTATAATCTATTAAGCGGACCACTGTATTAACTGGTCAGAAACGCTGGTAACCAGACATTGAGAAAGCAGTCTTGAATTTGTTATTATTTCCAATGAAATTTATTTGTATAAACATACAATATTCAAAATTAGACCTCAAGTACAATCCCTTGGATTCTTATACCGACGAAAACATTACGCCATTATTCGTAAATAAAATTTTCACTGTATTGAAAAGTTTATAAAAATAGGTAAAAAACTTTTTACGTTAAACGGTTTTATGTTAAACATACATTGCAATGCTTAAGATAAATGTACTAAAAACCAATAAATAATAAAATAGATACAGCCGTGGGAATTATAAACATATGCATAGACTAGACTAAAATAAAACCGTGGG
>NW_017537097.1:181189-191584 GCF_001853355.1 Bactrocera latifrons | reverse complement strand
GCAACATTCTTCTTTCAGCCGTGCCGTAATTGTACTTAGCTGAAAACTGTATGGCTTTCGGGTGTATAAGATGTACTCCGTCTCTTGCGAAATCAATTCGKAYGGAAGGTACATCTGTTGCATACATCTGACTTCGACGAAATTGAGGCCAATATTATACGTCATTTAGTGGCTGCGCCCATCTTAAATATTGACGTTGTACAGTGCACTGTATTCTTCTTGTCAAATCCTTTTATTTGATACCCTTATTGGTGGGATTGATAAAAAATTGTTATCAGCCATTTGGTAGCGGCGGCCATCTTAGATTTCAATTTTGCATAGTAAATTGTATTCTACTTGTTSAGACCTTTCATTTGATACCCATGTTGATGGGATCGATAAAACCTACGTTTTCCGCCATATTGTAGCGTCCGCCATCTTGGATTTGTAATGATAATGAATAAACATAATTGTATTGTCACCAACATCCAAAGTGTATGCAAAATTTCAGATTAATCGGTTGACAGGAAGAGGGTGAAATTTGAATTACTAAATTTGACCCAAGAATAAATAATAAATAACACAAACGGGGTGAGTTAATTAAAACCTAGGCCCGATCCCCTAGTATGCATATATAAATTAACAAAATTTATCTTGATACTGTCAATAAGTTATTCGTATCTTTCACCGTTTTGTTGCCTCGATGTGTACAGTAGTAGCTGRAACAGCACTAAACGTCATGCTAGTTTAGAGTCATATTCTGTTACATACATCTGAGTATTTGCGAAATAAATATAAGAYAAACAAGTAAGGAAGAGCCTTAGTTCTGGTGCAAGGGAATAATTTATACTCTTGGAATTTGCAGGAATCAAAATCAGGGAAATATCTTAAGGTGTAAAACGTCAACCAGAGGTTAGAAATCCAAGCAATTTTATACAATTATATACTACATACATATAACTCACACTCTTACAGACATATTCGACGTAATTTTGGAAAAATGAGCATTATATTATATAATCTATAGTATAAGATTGTTGGGGTATTATCGATTCGATTTTATAAAACCAAATTTCTTGGGTTTTATAAAGTACCTTACATACAAACACCAAGCATTAGATATCAAGTTAGCCGACTGTTCGAAAATCCTGATATTAGTTTTATAGGGACTAGGTCAAGTTTTCGCCCAAGTTGATTAATTTTAGGAATAAAAATACACGTTATGAGTAAAGTACACTCTCTCATATATTTTGAGGTAAGACACATATATGAGGAATAAGGTCACCTGGAAGTTCGAGAATCTTTAGAATAGGTAAAGTGAGCAGGCAAGTGTTGACGTGATTCGAGCTTTATCCCTCTTTATTTTTATACAAATATAAATCGTTTGTCTTACGAAAAGAACAATAAAAAAAATTACTTACATCTTCTACGCCTTCTGTGAACTCCTACGATAAGATGCTTATAAATGACCGTCATTTGGTAGGYACACCCAAACGTATATTATACCCAGTTTTTCGTTTCGTTTACTGTTGTACCGAAAATCAGAATTAATGTGCAATTCTTTTGATTGATTTCATTCGGAACAAAGAATACCTTAAATTTGGCACAGCTAAGAATAAAATAATGACAAAATTTACAACAAAACTTTACAGTATAACCCGCCAAGTAAAAAACGCCCCAATGACAAGTAAACAACAAACTTGCGCTGTTGTGAACTCGGCTGTAACCGTAAGCGGTGTCTTCGCCAATAAAGAAGAAGAAGARCTCATCTACTGATTTTCATTACGCTATAAGCCGGTTTTTGATTTTTGCAAGTTGCAAAAGTATAAAATGTTCAGCTGCTTACTTTTTTTGAATAGTTTTTTGTTGTTCATTCGCGTTTATTATTATCACTAGTTATCAAATGTTTCATTACATCTTTTATTAAATTACAAGTAAGCCATTTCAATATTAAACGCAGTTAAGGCAGATATAATTTTAGAATATCTGAATATTGTAGACTAGCACCAGTGCCCCAATCGTTACCAGGCCAGATATTCCAGGAAARATAAATTAGTGAGATTTTAGGACTTGTCGCAAAATATAAATTTTTTGATATATTACTAAAATAATAACTATCAATTATTTTTTTTATTATCATATCGTTAATTAAACTTTAAGTTAACAACTAACCATTTCAGTTGCAACAGTTTGACCTCTCGGCTAAGCTTAAGWTTCCGTAAGAAAAGTTCAATGATCCCAATTAGCTTAAACAATATTAATTCATTTCACAAAGCGTTCCGAGCGTAAAGGTTTTATTTTATTATTTGGCTTTACTCTTCTAGTTATATCTGTGGGAGACCATTTAAAAAAACATTTTATTCTTAGCCTTGCAAAGGCATTGTAATGTTTTTAATACTTTATGGACTGTATTGACTATTTTCAATGTTTTGAAGAATAAGTCAAATACGACGAAGAGTTAAGTAGGTAATTTACTTTTTTCTTGAGCTTGGGTGGAACAAATGAGATTAGTACGATTTTGAAAAACGGTAATATATAAATCAGTTGTTCTATTTAGAACATAGAGGGGAGCTTTTCGAGTTTTGACGGCAGTGAATGCAACGATGGACAATTTCTTGGAAAGTTCAACCTCTAGGCATAGGGTAGTTAGTCTTGAAATCCTGCCCGAGCCTTCATCGATGGAAACACACAAACATTTTCAAAGAAAAAGACATAATCATTAAAATTAAATAGATAAGAAAGTATTACGTACTGTGTATACATATATCATGATGATATTGCAATTCATGGACGCAACATGGCATATAAATAGCTTGCTGTTAAATTGCGTGTACAATTTTCTATAGCTGTGCGTATGTATGCTCTTGTACAATTTCACAAGCATTGATTCGTATTGAAGTGCACACTTATATTGTATATGCCGTATGTCAAATATGTCGAATATGTGGATCAGTGTAGGAATTATACTAGTAGTATGTGTGTATATAAAAGTTCTTGGATTCGGAAAGGCGATTGGCGCTCAAACTGAAATACAGAAAGATATACGAGTGCTGTACTGCACTATAAAAGTCATCGGGTTTCTATTATTTTTAAATATAGTGTATATACATATTCACACAAAACTATATTGTAGGAAAGCTACTTGTTTGTTTGTTCACACTTCAGGTTAAAATCAAGCTAAATGTTCGTGCGRGCACTCTGCTAATGGCTATATTTTCAATAACTAATACTTATTTGGTTTTGTTTAAAGGTTTTTCATCTAAGTCAATCTTTTAATATACATATAAACATCTTTCAGTTCTTATGTGACACGTGTTACATAAAACCAATTGACGCTTGGGGACTTATGGTTGTAATGTTAATCATTCAATTTAGTTTATACAACAAACTTAATCACACATTACTTACTGTTCATAAATCATTGATTGCCTTAACTGTTTATTGYTTGCAAACTACCGCTGTTGTGCCCATATTGCTTAACATATGAAAAGCAAGAATACATATCTGGTGTAAAATGCTTCTGAATATTCTATTAAGATTATACTAGATGAAATTCGGCTATAAAATATTTAACTTAAAATATTAATACTTATGCTTCACCTTGAACGTTGAAACTGCTAACAGAGTATATGATTTTTTTCTGACCATCTTTTATTAAATTTATGCYGAAAATTAATAATACTCTTATGTGGCTTATCAACGATGCTGGCCATTTTCGCTTAGCAACCTTACTTAAATGTCAATTAGCCCAACACATCAATTGCGGTAGCAAATTTAATTAAGACTGAATGAATTTATAAATTACTTAATGAAATTAAAATAATGAAATTATCATTTGGGTACTGATTTGCAACCTTTTATACAAGCATTTTTGTAAGCAAACTCAACAGTAAGCACTCACATACAAACAGTGTGGCAGCTTCATACTCTCCTCAACAACATGTCCTCTCACTTATACAGGATGCTTACATATGTATATTATACTCTTATATTGTGTTGTTTCAAAAATGTGTAAYTTTCATAGACCAAAGGCAGATATAAATTCAACATCTTCAGGTGATGTCTAAATCTTTATTATATAATCAACATATAAAGGGTGTTTCGTGGTTCACTACTCAAAAAAAAAAAAAAAAAAAAAAAAAAAAAAAAAAAAAAAAAAAAAAAAAAAAAAAAAAAAAAAAAAAAAAAAAAAAAAAAATACACAAAAACTTCAAACTTAATGTGGAATGTTTATTACCATCGCAGATTATCTTTTTTTAAATGTTGACCGCGGCTTCGTCTCAGATGGTCCATCCGGTGAGTCCCACTTTTGACTGGTAATTGGCGGTGTGATATTATAGGATTTTGGTGACCAATCGACTGACCCAAAACATGTAATTATCTGCTCACTAAAATGTTCTCTTAATACATTTATTGATGGATGCGATGCGTGGTAAGTGGCGCCGTCTTGTTGAATCCAAATGTCGCCAAGTTTTCGAGCTTCAATATTAGGCATCAAATATTCGGTTATCATRAGCCTATAATTCCACCGTCAAACAAACCATACCAACCTTTGTTCTTTTCTGAATGCTTCTGAATATTCTCTCTTAAGGCTCTTGAATCTCTTAAGGTTTGCTTTTCGTCCAAATAAGGCACTTAGCTTGTCTTAGTACCCGTTGAGTTAGAACAAGATTTGGCCCGAAAATTTCGGATCTTCTTGGAATATTTTAAGAGGCCATAGATTGGAGCGATGTCACTTGGGGATATTCAGAGGGTTCTGTTCTTGCACAATTGATTTTTTGTATGCTTTCAATTTAAGATCTCGGCGTGCCAAGTCGTTCCATACGTCAATCCGAGTTGCAGTGAACGGGACCGATTGGACTCTCCACGGCTTTCGTGTACACTCTCATCTACGGCTGCTATATTTTTTCACTGCTTGTTGGACGTTATCTATTCGTTCCAATATTATCCAGGTTTCAAGATGGGTGATGGTGTTGCGAATAGTATGCTCAGGCTTAGCATGTTGACCATAAGTTGAGCGCAGCGCGCGAAGCACATACTTTACAGAACGTGCATTTTCGTAATAAACCCACTTAGTTTGATTAGATGAACCATTTTGGTACACTATCGTAAGACTTTTATATCTATCGCATTCCATTRTTGTGCTTAAACAATTTAATGCCTTCAATGTGACTACTTATCTCCGCCATTTTATAGATAGTCATTCAAGGCTTGGTTGCTGATGGATTCCAAAAGTCCGATGTCTGGTTTGCGACAGAGCTGAGCACTCCTAGAGAAAGTGTAGACTCGTTTCCATACTCTCTTCGTAATTGCAGCTGCGGCAAGTGTTGTTGTAGGACATTCTTTGTTTTAAYACATGTTTTCCAATTTATCAATGCCATGTTATGATATACTTTGTTTGGATAGATCTATTAAGTCCATAGTTTTTGTCATTGATCGTTCCCATCGGCCACGGTATTATCACTGCACGTCTCGCTACTTTCTTGCATTAGCCATCTTGTCTGCATTTGCGTTGTCGAACATGGTCCTGTGACCGGAATAACAAATTATGAAGAAATGGAGTTGACCTGTCAGTCAGCTTAAGGGCACACTTAAATTCCACAATTGATTAATACGCTGGATATTGATCTCCGGCTACGATAAGATTAGTTAGACAGCCTGGCGTCTGTGTCTTCCCACAGTAGTTCAGTAAAACTCTACATTCCTTCGCTATATGGAGTAACTCCTCTTGGAAGATGTTAGCTGAAAGATATCAAAATCTTTAGAATATAACCCTATTTTTACCCGACGACATATATTAAAGCAGTATTCTTCTCCCTTACTAAACCTCTTCAATTAATCTCTTCTCTTCTAATTTGGAAGTAGCTTTTGAAATCCAGCTTTGTTTAGAATTTCGATATTTCTATAACTTTTCCTCCACCAATCTCCTTAATTATTACAGCAAGAAATGTTGTCACATTCAGTATGAAAAGGTTTGTGGGTCGTTGGAGCAAATGCTCTTTTTGTTTCACCTTGCCAGCTGGTATCTTATAAGTTATAAAAAAGGAATGCATTAATAGTTTTATTGATGATTGATGTYAATGACTTAAATGCGTGGATTATAACAGCTGTTGTTCAGCCCTTCTATCCAGTAATTTCTAACCAAGGGATCCTGTATAAGGCTCGATGGTACCCTAATTTATGAGGGTTGTCAGACTGGCTGTAGCACTTTTCGAGTGCTGCAGATTTATCTGCATGAAACCCAATTATTTGGCTATTGTCTATTTTGTGATAATCAAACCTCTTAACAACTGCCTGTTTTCGTCGACCTCTTCATGTCGTCTTCACCAGCCGTTTGTCGTATTTCGTATACCGACTATGATTTTGTTGTGAGCTTTCGATAGACCCTTTGCCGACTCTTGGTAGATGGCCACTAGCCGCACTACTTTTAGCAATGCTACCCATTAGGAAATCGGAGGAGGCCTAGGCTGCGCACTACAAACCCTTTCAGTTCCTAAAGTTTTCTGTGGAATCAAACTTCGGACGGAGACCCGTCGGATTGTCGAATCCAGAGCTTAATTCTGGGCCTGACAATCTGACATCAATCCTTACTCATCTCTCTTGAACAGTGTTTGACGATTTTGAAAATATTTAGCGAGAAATTCTTCCAAGATGTCATGCCTAAGGCGATGCCTTGGAAAAACTTGCTTTTAATATCTATACATACATAATTCAATATTTCCTCTATTCGAAATGTTTTCTTAAGACTTGCTTTAAGAACAATCGGAATATATTTTTAGTTACAATAATAAGTATTTATGATAATAGTTATAATTATGTAATACTTCCAATTGGTTCGTTGTCAAAAAGCATAACTTTACTCAAAAAAGTAATAGCAAATATCATTTTATTACCCGTCAGTATCATTGCAAAAATTTTGAACATTTTCTTTTGTACAGCAGTATTTGGGTTTAATGTCTCTTCAAAGAATAAATTACATTGTGAATGCAAATATAAAAAACGAAGAAAATTTTTAACTGCTCATTTTACATTTCTACAATATGGCAAATTCTAGCTCATTTTATTTCTCCCTTTTATTTTTGTTTATAATGTTAATATGATTTTTTTTTAATTCTCACATATTAGGTTGTCAGAAAAGTCTTGCGGTATTTTTATTGAATTTTCAATTGTCATAAAATTTTTTTTGATGATTCATGCCCAGCTCTTGACCGATGCTACGGCTGCAATCGCAATTTTCGATGACATGCCTTCCGGAGCGTGGCGCATCTTCGACCACCTCCACACCAGAACGAAAACATTGAAACCATCGTTGTGCGGTGGAAATGTAAACTGTATCGGGTCCATAAACTGCACAAAATTTATTGGCGGCTTGAGATGCATTTTTGCCTTTATCGTAGTAGTACTGTAAAATTTGCCGCATTTTCTCTTTATTTTGCTCCATGTTTGCGACGCTATAACTCTCGAACGACTTAAAAGAAGCGACAATCAATCAAACACGTGTTAGCGCCTGAAATGAGCTTTCCAAAAAGGTATAGCATGACCCGAAACTAGCCAACTAACTCGGCTATAATCGCGTAAGCGGTGACTACGCAAATCAAGAAGAAGAATAATATATACTGCAAATACTTTCGATGACGGTCACTTATTCTCAAGGTCATTTATTCAAAGGCAATCGGAGATTATACGGGTAGGCATGAGCAGAATATTCGGAATAAGCGGAGTGGAAAAGTCTATAATAACTATAACGAATATTACTATAACAGAAATGTTGCAGATAGCCTATACAGTCGAAACTCTCTATAACGAACTCCTACATAACGAAGAAGAGCACTGTGTTTTGGGTATACTTTGAGTGCAAAATAATCTCCATATAATTTTTGCCACCGTAAYTTCAAGATTAAAGCGTTTTCAATATCCATATAACACATTTATTTGTGTGTATTTTGCTGTTTTCACAACGCACAAACAGAGACTGATATTTTGAACCGTTTATTTTTCATAAAATTGAAATWGTATTTTGGGGAACCACCGAACTATGCAAGTGTCAACTGAAACCATTACCATCTGTCATATTCCTTGAAGTCGGTATCAGTTTGCCTTTGCTAAGAAATTTGGAATTCCTTGCAGGAGATTATCTACGATTTTAAAAAACATTGACACGCTTTTAACCAGTGTCACAGATAATGCATCCAGAATTAAACGCAAGAAGCTTCGAACGTGTACCTTAGAGGATACTGACGAAGCAATGCTGAAATGAGTATACGCGGCACGTGGTAGGAATCTTCCTCYAGCATTGGGCCACGGAGAATTTGAAACAAGTGTAGGCTTGCTTTAAAAAATTTTATAATCGTCCCGGGATTGTTTAAAAAAGATATATGTGTTGTCGCCAACATCCAAACTCGAGATGAATGGGTAACGAATGTCTTGCCAAAGTTGTTAGAAAAATATGACGAAAACGATATCTTTAAAGCCGATGGGACGAGTTTGTATTCTAAGTGCTTACCAAATAAAACGGTGGCTTTTAAAAATGAGAAGTGCTTTGCGGGGGCAAACAGCAAAGAGAGGATTAATGCTAACGTGGCATGCAATATGATCGGTTTGGAGGTAGTTAAATTGCTTATCATATGAAAGGTCAAGAATCCGAGATGCTTCAAAGGAATTAAATCTCCAGATGTGGATTATGAATTTAATACGAAAGCATGGATGACAAGCAACATTCATGGCTTTTGAAATTGGACCGAAAGTTTGCTTCTCAAAAAGTTGATGATTGTTTAGCTTTAAATTCGGTCACAATCATGGCTCTATGCAATGGTGCATTATCATCGTGTAAAATCTATGAATTGTMCTTCCATTATTCTGGAAATTTTCGACTGATTTTTTCACGCAAATACCTCAATGCCTTAACACCTTGATTTTTGTGCTGCTTTTACTTGTTTTATTGGTTGCAAGCACCATATCTTTGACATAGTACCTCAGGACAATCTTAACAACTTAACTAAATACATTTTCTTGAAACATAATTTCCGGGCAATTTAATTTAAATTTTCGGGTGCGTTTTTGTTCCTATGTATTATATGTTTCATATTTTAAATCAAACATAACACATTGAGCGCTAAATTTTTACTTTACGAAGAAATAAATTATTCATATATTTTAACAAACAAATATTTGAACTCAAGCGTTTCCACAAAAACTTAATTATTATAATAAAACTATGTATTTTTTTTWAAATTAATATGACGTAAGTGGAAAGTTCTTTATTAAGCGTGAATTCCCACTTAAGGAGAGAAGAGAGGCTCCGGCTGACTTCTTTTATTCTAGATTTAAATGAAAGTGTTTGACTAAAATGTATGTAAGTTTATGAGAAGATTTTTAATTCCAAGTAATCAATCTATTGTATTGCTTGGCGCTAAATGAATTTGATGTGGCGATTGTCAACGAAAGTGGACTTAAATTATTTCTTTACAGTAAAGTGTGTAATACCACAAGATTTCTTACTTGTATGATTATTCATGCTGGAAAATAGAATTAGGGTACATATGTATTTCCTATCAACAACTTGCGTATATGTATATCTCTCTATATTTAAGAAAAATTTATTGTTCCCAAAACATCAAGCGTTAGCTTTCAAGCAAAAACCGATTGTAGCTGTTAATATCCAGCTGAAAATGTTAGTAAAACAATGAGTATAAGAAAATAGTTGTTCTTCTTTAATGGCGTAGACACCGCTCACGCTATAATTGCCGAGTTAACAACAGCGCGCCAGTCGAATCTTCTTTTCGCCAATTGAATATTCCAAGCGAAACCAGATCCTTCTCCACTTGGTCCTTCCAACGGAGTAGAGGTCTTCCTCTTCCTCTGCTTCCCCGGCGGGTACTGCATCGAATACTTTCAGAGCTGGAGTGTGACTCATCAGTTGTTGTCATTGTCCAAGCTTTTGCACCATATAGCAGGACGGAAATTATGAGTAACTACTTTGGGTTTTGTTCGCCGAGAGAGGACTTTGCTTCTCAATTGCCTACTCAGTCCGAAGTAGCACCTGTTGGCAAGAGTTATCCTGCGTTGGATTTCCAGGCTGACATTGTTGGTGGTGTTTACGCTGCTTCCAAGATAGACGAAATTATCTACGACTTCAAAGTTATGACTGTAAACAGTGACGTGAGAGCCTAGTCGCGAGTGCAACGACTATTTGTTCGATGGCAGGAGATATCTCATCTTGCTCTCGTTCACTGCGAGACACATTTGTGTTGCTTCCTTGTCCAGTCTGGAGAAAGCAGAACTAACGGCGCGGGTGTTGAGGCAAATGATATCAATATCATAGGCATACGCCAGCAGCTGTACACTCTTATAGAAGATGGTACCTTCTCTATTTAGTTCTGCAGCTCGAACTATTTTCTCCTGAAGCAGGTTGAAAAA
>NW_017537097.1:173695-179694 GCF_001853355.1 Bactrocera latifrons | reverse complement strand
TATGCTGCAATCTAGTACTACAGATAACCATATTTCGGGCCAGGGCGAAGTCAATCAGCGTCAACCCATTTGGGGATGTTTCGTCGTGGAGGCTGAATTTATCGACCGTAGTGCCAARGATACTTTCCTTGCYCATCCTGGCGTTAAAGTCGCCAAGCACGATTTTGACATCTTGGCGGGGGCAGCTCTCATRGGCGCGCTCCAAGCGCTCATAGAAGGCATCTTTGGTCACATCGTCCTTCTCTTCCGACGGGGCGTGGGCGCGAATCAGCGATATGTTGTAGAACCTCGCTTTGATGCGGATTGTGGCTAGACGTTCATTCACCGAAGTGAATGATAGTACTCGGCGACGGAGTCTCTCTCCCAGCACGAATCCTACACAAAACTTGCGCTCCTTTATATGGCCACTGTAGTAAATGCCACAAGGACCTACTCCTCTCTGTCCTTGTCCCGTCCATCGTATTTCTTGGACGGCGGTGATGCCAGCTTTTATTTTCACGAGGACATCAACCAGCTGGGCAGCGGAACCTTCYCAATTAAGGGACCGGACATTCCAGGTGCGTGCCCTCAATTCGTAGTCCTTATTTCGTTTGCTATGGTCGTCATCAAAAGTTGGGTCTCTCATCCGAGGCTGATGTTGCGTTTTCATTGGGGGTGTTTTTTTTTACGTGGCCGGTCCCAAACCCAGGTCATAACCCTATGCAGGGGTGTTTCGCCTTCTCACTTTAGCTCGCCTTCATGTTCGTAGGCTACCCAGACGATACTTGATCAAGGACCGGAAGCCGTGAGCTGCTTGAGTCATATGTAAAAGAACCGTTTCTGTCCACTCCCAAGTGAATGGCGATCAGAGAACTTTCCTCACTTGCGTGAACATCTACACATGACTCTATCCTCCTCATCCTGAAAGATCTTTTCGGGTTAAGAAAAGTGAAAGCACTGTTGGTTCCAAAAACACAAATTTTTTTTGTAAAACAGCGTCACGTTAACGTCTGCAAAGCAATGATTTCCGACTACTAGGATGTCATGAAGCGTATTGTTACTGGCGATGAGTTGTGGAACTATGCTTACGACTCGGAAACAGAAGATGAATCCGCCGAATGCGTGGCAAAGAAAGGCCGAAGCCGAAAAACCCATGTCAATGCAAGTCAAAAATTAAGAGATTTTTCTTAGATTATCGGAGGGGGGGAGTACTCCGAATTGCTTTCATCTGGTCAAACTGCCAACAAGGAATACTATTTCAGTGTTGTGCGTCRTTTCCGCGAAGCTATTCACAACAAATAAGGAACAGCTAAGTTCTGGTGTAAACGAACATTTTATACTCTTGCAGYTCACAAGGATTAAAACCAGGAAAGTACCCTCCAAGTAGAGTATAGGAGTATTTCATTCATACTCTCTCAATTTTATTAAGAACTCACATATTGGCCGATATATGCGGTACAAAGTAGCTCGGATGTTCAAAAATCCCTATATTAGTTATACAAGTATGTTATCGGTCAGTCTATGAGATGCATTTCCGGAATGTAGCCCTCTGTAGAAAATTGGTTGAAACGAGTTAATACTTTCAATAGCCCCCATATTTCTAACGGAAAGATTTTTGTATTTCCAGCTAACTTTATACCGCATATCATCCAGAAGTAAGTTCCAGAAGTATGAAGTGATTTATGTATGTATCTTAATGAAATAGGGAGAACATTTTTTTTAATAACGTTGTGGTTTTGTGCTTATAATAGATAAAATCGGGTGACAACTTGCCCTAGACCCCATATAAATAACAAACATTCTACACCTGAAATTATTTTCCAGGCTTGGATCGTGGTAAATTGCAAGAGTATGAAATGTTCGGCTACACTGGAACTTAACTTCGCTCACTCCCCATATAACCGAACTATCAAAAATAATTAAAAGCGTGATAAATCAGTAACTAAATACGAGAGAGACATTAACTTTTATCGGGTCAATATTTCCCTGAGTTTCCATGTACCTAATACAAAAAATTTTGAACTTCTTGGTGACTTTATATCAGACTATACCTGAGTTACGTATGCCAATGAAAATGAGAGAGCTTGTTTTACTCATTAAAGGATATCTTATATAAAGATAAATTTGAGCGAAAACTTGNAAAACCCATGTCAATGCAAGTCAAAAATTAAGAGATTTTTCTTAGATTATCGGAGGGGGGGAGTACTCCGAATTGCTTTCATCTGGTCAAACTGCCAACAAGGAATACTATTTCAGTGTTGTGCGTCRTTTCCGCGAAGCTATTCACAACAAATAAGGAACAGCTAAGTTCTGGTGTAAACGAACATTTTATACTCTTGCAGYTCACAAGGATTAAAACCAGGAAAGTACCCTCCAAGTAGAGTATAGGAGTATTTCATTCATACTCTCTCAATTTTATTAAGAACTCACATATTGGCCGATATATGCGGTACAAAGTAGCTCGGATGTTCAAAAATCCCTATATTAGTTATACAAGTATGTTATCGGTCAGTCTATGAGATGCATTTCCGGAATGTAGCCCTCTGTAGAAAATTGGTTGAAACGAGTTAATACTTTCAATAGCCCCCATATTTCTAACGGAAAGATTTTTGTATTTCCAGCTAACTTTATACCGCATATCATCCAGAAGTAAGTTCCAGAAGTATGAAGTGATTTATGTATGTATCTTAATGAAATAGGGAGAACATTTTTTTTAATAACGTTGTGGTTTTGTGCTTATAATAGATAAAATCGGGTGACAACTTGCCCTAGACCCCATATAAATAACAAACATTCTACACCTGAAATTATTTTCCAGGCTTGGATCGTGGTAAATTGCAAGAGTATGAAATGTTCGGCTACACTGGAACTTAACTTCGCTCACTCCCCATATAACCGAACTATCAAAAATAATTAAAAGCGTGATAAATCAGTAACTAAATACGAGAGAGACATTAACTTTTATCGGGTCAATATTTCCCTGAGTTTCCATGTACCTAATACAAAAAATTTTGAACTTCTTGGTGACTTTATATCAGACTATACCTGAGTTACGTATGCCAATGAAAATGAGAGAGCTTGTTTTACTCATTAAAGGATATCTTATATAAAGATAAATTTGAGCGAAAACTTGGCTTACCCCATACAAGGTGCATTCCGAAGTAAACAGGACTTGAAAAAAAAGAACAAATGGGGTTTTTGACAAAATCAATTTATTTTATTCAAAATCGTCTCCTTCTGCTTCAATACACCTTTTTGCATGGTCCAAAAGCATGTCAAATAAGTGTTTTAGCTCGGTGGCTGGTATGGCTGCCAGCATGCCGATGCAAGCCTTTTAAATGGCCTCTACGTCTGCATAGCACTTTCCTTTCATGGGCAAATGCATTTTTCCGAAAAGGAAGAAGTCGCACGGTGCCATATCAGTGAATTCGGGGAGTGGTTAATGGTTAAAATGTGATTTTTGGTCAAATAATCGGTGACAAGATGTACTTTGAATGTTGGATTCTGAGTAATTTTTGGTCGTCAGTCAATTTATGTGGAACAAACCATGTACACGATAAATGCGATTAGTCGATGTTTTGGAGATGTTCAATTCCATTTCCATGAATTTCAATGACGATTTCGGCTGATTTTCGATGAATTCACGCTCAGTTTCGATGGAACTTCCGGTGGTCACTGATTTTGATTGGCGTATATGTTTGTTCGAAGCTCATTTTCGCACCAATAACACAAAGATACTGACACTTAAAACGCAATAACTAATCACTTCCAATCAATTAAATATCATGAAACCTTCATGACAATTGGTGAAGATAGCAGATTCTAACGCACCATTCGTTGTTTGAGAAGATAGCGTAGTTGACTTCGTTCTTTTTCACTCTGTTATATTTTAATAACGGGTTACTGTCAAACTCCAAAATTGGTTGAAATTGGTCAAGAGATATTTAATTTCATATAAATGTTGGTGGTGCCACTCTCATCACCCAATTTTGACACCGGCTTCTCTAAACCTCTCTTGTAACATCTTTGGTATAAACTTATGTGAATGTTTCTGACGCGTTTGGATATTGATTTTTCGCGCTTTAAATAGTTTTTAACAAAACGGTCATATGGGGAGAGAGTGTGCTTGGATGATAAGCACCTTCACCTATTTTCCATTGTCGGTACTGGTCTTATATTTTTTATTTTTCTGCACCTCTGCACCTCAAACCTTCGGTTTCAAAAGTTATTTTGGTCACTAGTGCAAATAATTTTTCCTTAAGTTATATTCTTGTTCCCCTAAAATTATTAATACTATGTCATGATCTGCAATTCTTTTCATTGTATTCAATAATATCTACAATTTCATTGTGGAAAGATGTACGCAAGAGCAATGTTGAAAGTAATTCAATTTTATTATCAAAACAAAAAAAACTTTAACTTCCGCTGGACCGAACCTAATATACCCTTCACAGGTGCATTTCTTTTAGTAACAATGTGTTCAGTTTGTATGGAAGCTATATGCTATAGTTAACCGATCTGAACAATTTCTGCGGATATTAAATTGTTGCCTTAGAAAATAATCTGCACCAAATTTCGTGAATACATATATCTTGTTAAATGATCGTTCAGTGTGTATGTAAGCTACATGTTACATCGGCAGTTCCGACAAATGAGCAGCTTCTTGAAGAGAAAATGACGTTTGAAAAATTTCAAAAGGATATCTTAATAACTGAGGGACTAGTTCGTATATATACAGATAGACGGACGGACAGACAGATAGACGGATACGGCTAAATCGACTCAGCTCAACATACTGATCATTTATATATATATTTTATAGGGTCTCCGACGCTTCCTTCAGGGTGTTGCAAAATTGGTGACAAACTTAATATACCCCGTTCAGGGTATAATAATCGTTTTTAATTGCAATTTTTTTATGCTCAGGCTGAGTGCGGTAAATAAACAAAACTGTCTATTCAGGTGCAAAGAAAATACATAAATTATTCATGAAGAGCCATTACATTCACCTAATTTAATAGTTTGTTGTGTTTGTTGTTTTTGGTATGGTGGAATCTTCCGTCCGTCTTCTTGTGGGGTTATTTGAAGTCATTGGTTCTTATCAACAATAAAGCTTGAGAAGTCAATATCATGTCATGACATAAGACTCGATTTAATAGACAAAGTACTGAAAAATTTGGATCATATGGTATAATTCACTCCTGCAAGAGAAATCGTGGAAGCTGTTTGAAAGATGATGTATCCAGAGCTTAATTGTATCGATTGTACTTTACACTAAGTAAAGGACACTTAAATTTCTTTAGTAATTAGTGAGCTTTTGCAAAGAAATCATATCACACACCATTATTGGAAAACCTTATTCTTCGAAAATTGGAAGCCACTATTTTTGTTAGCTGAAACGTTTATTTGTAACGAACTTATTTGTAAGTCTGAGGCTAAATAATACAACAATTTTTATTTTGTTACGATGAGAGTTAAATGATTTTGCATCTCCGAATGCTAAACACTTTCTCCACGGGGCAAGATGCAGTAGGATGGAGTGGAATAAAAGCTCGTACATATAAAGTGAAAAGAGAAAGGCTGAAATGTTTAAACGGATATAAATACTTTTGGATTTTCATAAACTGGTTTCAATTTTACGTTTTTGAACAAACTTAAAGTATATCAGAGTAAGGATGTTGCAAACTTAAACAGTTTTTCAGAGGTGTTGTTAACTATTTGGGACAGCGTTCAATACTTTAATATTTGCTATGTTATTGGAACTTCTAATCATAAATTAAATTATTGGTTTTGCTTCATTTGCCAAAACTTAAAGAGTCGCGGGAAACATTCGAGAACTAATTCTACATATATAAACGTTTTGATAAATTTACAAGTAGGAGAGACTATAAATCGGCTGCCTTTTAACTTTTATTTGGCTAAGTGGTGGGAATGAGGTTAAAGACAGCGATTTAAAAAAAAAGGTTATACTGAAAATAAAAACAAATCAGTCAAAGAAAGAAAGCCTTTTAAATAACAAA
>NW_017537097.1:168861-171788 GCF_001853355.1 Bactrocera latifrons | reverse complement strand
GTTGAAATTCAGAAATAATCCTTCGTAAACAATAGTATGCCTGTGTGTCAAAAATGCGTTGAATCTGATCAATACTTCCCTTATCTCCCATATACCTAATTCAACGATTTACCGCATATATTATGTACATATCTTTGTGATTAAAGTGGATACAATTAAACAAACAAACTTAACGTTGCCCCCACATAACAAACATAGGGTGACTTTACGTCATACGATTGGTCATAGCATGTGAGGTACCTTGATGAATCTAATGGAATATTGTTTAAGTATATGGCATGTTAATAGGATGGCAAAAATAAATAAAATTGGTTCGATACTACCCCGACTCCATTATATAATGATTTTCTAACAAACCGTATGTCGAATATGCCGGTCAGTGTTTGTATATCTATAACTGTTTAAAGTTCGAACCTTTAAAAGTTTATTATATAGGAAATAGGCGCGGTTACGTTCTTGCTACCCTGATTGAGAATTTTAAAGTTTGTGGCTCTTTTTCCAGTGAGTTATTGCAGTTTTAATAATTTTCTATAAAACTCTTATATAGGAAGAGGGCGTGTTTAATATCTCATTATACTCTTCTCACAGTGTAGGAAGAAATTCTAAAAGGACTTCCTCTCAGCAAGTTTTTCTGAGTAGTTTAGAAGATATGCGAATTAAAGTATTTAAAGAGCAGGGGCCTGCCCACTTTAAAAAGATGTTTAGCCCACAAGTGGCTTTCACTACTGTGATATTGTAAAGATATGGTTCGATAATAGCGAACTTCAAAACGTTAGCCAAAACGATATGTAAATATATTACATGTCAATGTTAAATACATCAAATTTGCATATAAAAACCATTCATTCCGCTCTATTGGTAAGCAGCAACCGCCATTATATGTAAATATTGAAATATTTTATTTTCAGATACATTTAATAGAAAGCAGTATTGTTTTGTGAACTACCATATGTTAAAACATAATAAGCGACTGCCGATTATTATATGTTCACCATTTATGTTAGAAAACGGAAAGGTTGACATTTAGTTAGCGTGACTGATTTGAGCTAAACCTGCACATGAATTCAGCCGCGTTCATTTCATGACTGAATACAACTCGGCGAAGAAGCAGGTTGCTGACTAAATATAGACATCGAATCTTGTGCTTCAATAACAACTTCAATTTATTAATCTGCGATAACCCTATTTTCTTTCTTTTCGCCTGAGATAAAATGTTTTGATCTTTCGGAGTCAGAAAGTGTTCAAATAGCGATATCTCTGGTTTTCCGGTGTGCTATTTTGAGCACATTATCTTAATTACTTATTTGTGGTATTACGAAGAGGACTGTTTGATTGTTATGGTAAAAGATAGATTCCACACGTAATGAAAATCGATCTTACTTAAGTGACGTGAGAAATGTTTATTAAAATATAGCGACTTTTATTTGTTTTAAGAGGTTATATATAGTTAGAATTTTCAAAAAATCGATGAATATTTTCGAAGTTACAAAGTACAAGACCAAACTATAAACTCACTTTTCTCAAAATGGTATTTTAAAAGTCGGTGCCCAACATTACATGAAAACGGCTAAACCGACTAGTCTGAAATATTAGTACGAGCTCATTAAATATATTTTTTTAATAATTAATCAATGATTTTTTCTCACCGATAAATATATTTTTTATTAACAATTGGAGATCGCAATTTTGGTCAAGAATCGATTTTTGGCTTTTTGAGATTCCTTGGATTTACTTTTCTCGATTTCACATTACTTAAATGAAATCTGTTTGTTTTTTTAATTTCAGAGGATTCAGTTCAGAGATATAGTGGGAGATCAGCTGTAGTTCCTTTCTAAATAAATATATTTACTAATACTAAGCCCTAAAATACAGTTGAAAGATAAAATATTATGTGTAAAATTGTTTCAATCGATAAATATAAAAGTTTTCCCAGAAAAAATTCTGGAAGATTCGCGTTTTTTCAGCCTTCTAACTGTTAACATATCTAATTCCTTAAAACACCGCTTTTCCAGACTGACGTCGCAACTTCCTGTCATATAAGTAGTTAGTCGCTTAAGCTAAGATAGTATAACAACCATAGCGCATAATATTTATTACAAAGATTGTAATAAATTGTTTTCAATTGGCCAGCCAGACACGTTTGTCGGAATACAAAACAGGATTACAAGCGCCCAGTTTCACATGCAGATGATAAAATTGGGCAGTGACTCAACATTAGACATACCTGGTTGGTGTTATAAATCCAATGGTGACATGGATCATCAACAAGCTTATTTGATTGCCATAGCTGATTGGTACATTTTGAACAATAATTAAAAATATTTCTGCCCATCATTCACGTTAAGTTATAAAGTACTAAAATTAAGTTACATACGAAGTGAAGTTACTCGACGGTTTTTTGGTGAGATCGGACAGGTATACACAAATGAGCGCCGCGTATCTGCAAGAGACACACAAAAGTAGGAATTGAGTGAGAAATGTAAAACTGGGAGGGGAGTTTAGATGAAGTCATATGATGGACGAACGGAAAAACATTAGCCAACGGTGACGTGACATGAGATATGTGAGATTGTTTTGTGAAAGAAGATTCGACTTCGAATAAGGAATTGCAAAATTTCGATTAACTACTAAATTAACACTAAGCTTGCAAATATAACAACTATATTCAAACATATAGAACGTTTAAGAACCGATGAACCCTCGCGTGAGTACGGTATTGTCATTTTGTGTCTGTTTAGAGATTCAGCGCCGACCTAAACGCACATGTACCATGGGGAGAATCGCTTGAAGCMGTAACGCAAACTGTCGAATTAAATTGCAGTATGACAAGTGATGTAGATTTAACAAAATGTTATGTTGAGTTAAGTATCTTAAATACTTAAAGCTTTGAGGCATAGCAAATAGAATAAAAGAGCCTTAATACCATG
>NW_017537097.1:166444-168611 GCF_001853355.1 Bactrocera latifrons | reverse complement strand
GTGCCGTTAAATGAGGAAAATGAGCCTTTCTAACGAAGGATCCTAAGTATTTCAAATTCACTTTTAAACAACTAAGGAACGGCTAAGTTCGGGTGTAACCGAATATTTAATATTCTTGCAGAAATCAACGTCAGGGAAACAGGTAGAAACGAGAACCAGAGGATCGGATTCCTAGCAACTTTATACATATGGACATGTACTATATATTATATAAATCATACACTGACCGATATATAAGGTGTATAGTATATGGACATATGAAGGTATTGGCCCGATTCAACCCATTTTTGTTACTCAGAGTTACTATTATCAGGAAAGGCATCTCTCTGAATAAAAATTGTCTATCCAAAACATTAACCGATATTTTCGGTCAAAATACAAATACAAATATTGGGGTCCACATATCCGTTGCCCAGGGGCTTGAAAAGTTTTATCTGATTTCGGCATTTTTTGTTATAAGGTGGCAAACTTTATTGAAAACTTTATCCCGTTATATGAATTACTTCTAGAATTGTGTACTGGAAAGTGAAGGAATTAAATGGCATTTAAAATTGTGTTATAAGGGAAGCAGGCGTGGTGGTATTTGCGCACTGTGACATAGGAGTATTAGAATAATAACATTTACTAAATTTGATCGAAATCGGTCGATCGAGTTACGGATATATACAGATATATTACGGATTATAAGGAAAAGATTCYCTCTTAACTTGAACTTCGGTTAAAAGTCAACTATAGATACTGGAGTCCACGTTTCCGGTATTTAGGGATTTGAAAAGTTTKAATTGGATTTGGACATAAAGTGGCATACTTTGAAGGTGTTCTTCGTGAAAAGTTGTATCCCGTGATATTAATTGCTTTTTTATTTGTGTCCTAAAGAACGAAAGATTCAAACGGAACTTAAAATTATGTTATATGGCAAGTTGTTGTTGTCCGATTTCGTTCATTTTCACACTGCGTCAGGAATTTTAAAATAATGTAATGTGCCTAATGTTGTTGAAATCGGTCGGTCCTGTGATATGTGATTTCTCCTAAAACGCGGCTCATGTACAGGTCCGTCAAACCATCCCGTGGATATAATTTAATGTRTCTGGCGTATTAAGTTGTCGATTTATTGGGAAGTGAGTGGGGTTATGATCCCAYTGCTGTCAATGGAGAGTGGTATAGACTTGGAAGAAGTTCATCTTGGAAACATCTGTACATATTAGTAAAAAAAGTACTTGAAAATTGGGTTCATCGACTACGTTTCTCCGTTGAGGCAACTTGAATGATGTTATATTCCTACCTTAATTTTATCTGTTTTACTACACATGAAATAAAATATATTTTCTTTTAAGAAATGATATCACTTTCTTGGAGAACCCTTTATTTACAGATAAAGTAACTTCTTTATTTTTAAACTCTTTGAGATTGGTATGGCTAATAAAATGTACGACACTGTGTGAAATACATATAGGTATTAATCCTTCCGTCACTTTGGCCTTTCCAACAAAAACATCGGTTGTGCGTATACTGTGGATGGAAGAACAATTACATACACTGAATGAGCATAATGAGCAATAGCTTCAAGCAAATGGAGAAAAATATAATGGAGTTGAAAAGTAGTCCCTTTTAATGCAGGATATAATTTATTATTTCCAATTCTAAATTCTTCTTATTTATCGCTCAGTATTGTCAAAAATTTCGTGGTTTGATATTTTCTGTGTGCGGTGATGGCGGTAACTAAAACGAGCAGAGAGATAAAACGCACTCTCGGTCTGTCTAGGTGTATACTCTCCGATTGCCCTTAAGTTTTAAAGCTCAATGTGATATCGTAAAAACGATATCATAAAAACGATATTGTAATTGTAAAGGAAAATAAAAGGGCAAAAGAAAATGATTAACAAATACATTTCRTATTTATCATAAGCRTCCGACTTTTTGATTTGGGACTTGAAGYTTTGTCGAAATGTAAAGTTAAGTRCAGAGTTAATGCAAAATAYAATTCACTCACAAGRTCATTGGTTTTCTGGGAAGAAATTCAGCATAAATATTGCTGYACAAAAGAGATTATCTAAATCTGTTGATATTATACTGGTGAGCMATAAATGGCATTTGGTATTACTTTGAACAACAAACATAATCTTTCGCATCAATCTTTCGCAGAACTTTTCTCTCGAAAAGTCGCAAC